>NC_068937.1:46997046-47029546 GCF_016801865.2 Culex pipiens pallens | reverse complement strand
CCAACTCGATCAAAAATTCCTTCAAAAGATTCAGATTTTTGAATTTTCACATATCATTTTTGTATGGACAGCTGCCAAATTTGTATGGAAAATTATATGGACAAACTAATGATGCAAAATGGCTTCTTTGGGCATACCGAAGGTACCAAAAAAGTTTCAGCTGGGTTAAAAAATACAAAAAAATCGAATGACAGAAATCTCAGAGAATTGCTCATATGCCTTCCCATTTGTAATCATAGTAGCAAATGTTTTATGCTAAAATCACCTATATACTAAGAATTTTGAAAATTCGTCACTTTTTGTTCACTAAAATGCATATATCTCGGCTTTGCGTGGACATAAATTTAATGTTGAAAAACAAAAATGATCTCCGTAAAGTTTCCTATAAGCTGAATGCATTAGTTTTTGCTGCAAAATTTTCTGGCTCGGTTTGTGGAGTGATTTTTGATTTTTTTTAGCTAAAAAATTCAAATTTTTCTCCCTAAAACGCCTTGCCATGCCCAAACACAATCTATTATGGACTATGTCTGTACAGGAATTTGTTTAGGGGACATTAAACTATAACTTGAATCCCAAGGCGACCAAATTTTAATGGCTTTAGTTTGATTGTTTCGCGCATTTTTTTAAAAATACTCGAAAAATGTACTTTTTTTATTCAAGCTCCGCGCGCGAGTTGTAAACCATTTTTGGGAATTTTTTGTTGTATGAAAACATTGTTCCTGACATCCTAATCTATCATTCTAGGGGTGAGCACCAAAGATTTGACAACTTTTCATTTTTTGGGACGACCTACTGGACAGATACATATGGCTAACCTTAGGATTGACTAGTCGAGTTAAGTAAAGTAAAAAAAATCTTTTTTAACCGCAAGATCTCTGTTTGGCTTTAGACTAATATTTCAGATTTTGTTTGAGATTCAGCTATGTGTTGTTTTTTGACATTAGTTAAGAAGAGTACTCACCTTATTAACAAAGGGTATCACTAATACAACATCTAATTATCTGGTTAATCCTCCGTTTATACTGTAGATTGTCACGGTACGCTTATTGTATGTCACCAAATTTGTACAACTTCACAACAGAAATCATAACAATTGTATTATCATTTATATTTACACAAAATTTACAGCAACACTAGCAAAATTTTACCCATTATTTGTACACAATTTTACACTTTAACAGACACGTTATGCGACAAATTTACACTTAAAATAATCCGGATTTTCCAATTGCTCGTACGTACGTTTCTCACATAGTTGAATCGAACTGAACCAAATTTGATTCACTTACTCGCCCACGTGCTAGTTTTCACCATGTGAAAAGCTTCTTTCCTACAAAGCTTCAAATCCTCAAAACATTCCACGACTGATGAGTCGTCGTGTGCACTGGGGGGAAATCCGCTTTATTTATTTATGACAGAGCCCAATTGCATTTCCTGTGGGTCATCTGCGGGTACCGGAATTCAGCCACAACGCCTCCACTTCATTTACACTTTTGTGTGAACCCCCGTGTGTGTGTGTGTGTATTGGTGCACCCCAGGATTAGCACAAATCGCTACACAAAAAGGTGGCACTCATTGAAAGTCGTCCTTCCGCATGTGTGTGTCATCATAATGGTCATCACCACCAACTGGTCACCACCACAACACTCTTCACCAAACTGCTTTTCACCCCCCAAAAGAGGATCCTCTTTTAGAGCACACTTTTTTTTCCTATTTCAAATCCTTTTGAGCGTATTTGTGTACGTGTGTGTGCACTCGTATGTGACACACTAGACAAAAAAGCCCTCACACAAATCACCACTCATTCAGCACTTGAACCTCCGGCGGCAGGATTTCTCGGGAAACATCCGGTTGCGCCAACGGATCCGGCACGTCCAACCCCTGAACCGTTTCCACCTGACCGGAACCCACTGTACACTGCACAGAACAAGAAAATCCTTTTGAGAGCACTGTGTTCTGCCAAGGCCCGGAACCAACGCGTGTTATCGCAACCCCATCGCCGTGAGAACTGCCGCCAAAAAACCGTCCCGCCTGAAAGTAGGCAACCAAACCACGGCAAGTGTGGCCAGCAAGTATCCAGAAGTGCAACCACGAAGAAAGCCCGACGCATGATCAACGGAGGCCGTGACCGTGACACGACGACGACGAGGATGAACAGCTGAGAGCGAGCTTTCGGGATGAACACAAACAAACGAAGGTTTTTCCGGGAACGAAGAGAGTTCATCGGGAGGGATGTTTTGGATTGGGCAGTGGTGCCAGGGTGCAGTTTTCTTCAAGAAAAACGGAACAAATCTGGAGTTTTTTCTTGTTAATGTCCAATAAACAAAATTTTCCGTTTTTGCTTTTTGGGTGTTTTTTAATACCCCTGACTCAAGGCTGTTTCAAATACACCCAAAAAGCAAAAACTGGAAATTTGGTTTATTGGACCCTTTCAAAAAAAAAAACTCCAGAAATAAATTTGCTCATTCACCCTCCCTTGAAATTATCCTCAAAAATACGAGTTTTGCATGGATACAGCAGCACTAAACTTTGATATTGCAATTCATTGACACTTTCGGCGAGTTCATGAAATAAACATTTGAAAAACTGATATTCCAACCAGCCAAATCCTAAGCTTTAGAATTAAAAACTTCTAAGATTTTTAAATTCTATAATTCTACAATTCTGGAATTCCTGGATATTTTTAAAACTTCTTAAATTCTAGAATTTCTTAAAATGCTTAAATTTCTTCATTTTTTTGAATGTTATAAATTTCTTGAATTTTTTAAATTTCTTGAATTTCTTGAATTTCTTGAATTTCTTGAATTTCTTGAATTTCTTGAATTTCTTGAATTTCTTGAATTTCTTGAATTTCTTGAATTTCTTGAATTTTCTTGAATTTCTTGAATTTCTTGAATTTCTTGAATTTCTTGAATTTCTTGAATTTCTTGAATTTCTTGAATTTCTTGAATTTCTTGAATTTCTTGAATTTCTTGAATTTCTTGAATTTCTTGAATTTCTTGAATTTCTTGAATTTCTTGAATTTCTTGAATTTCTTGAATTTCTTGAATTTCTTGAATTTCTTGAATTTCTTGAATTTCTTGAATTTCTTGAATTTCTTGAATTTCTTGGATTTCTTGAATTTCTTGAATTTCTTGAATTTCTTGAATTTCTTGAATTTCTTGTATTTCTTGAATTTCTTGAATTTCTTGAATTTCTTGAATTTCTTGAATTTCTTGAATTTCTTGAATTTCTTGAATTTCTTGAATTTCTTGAATTTCTTGAATTTCTTGAATTTCTTGAATTTCTTGAATTTCTTGAATTTCTTGAATTTCTTGAATTTCTTGAATTTCTTGAATTTCTTGAATTTCTTGAATTTCTTGAATTTCTTGAATTTCTTGAATTTCTTGAATTTCTTGAATTTCTTGAATTTCTTGAATTTCTTGAATTTCTTGAATTTCTAAAATTTCTTGAATTTCTTGAATTTCTTCAATTTCTTCAATTTCTTCAATTTCTTCAATTTCTTCAATTTCTTCAATTTCTTCAATTTCTTCAATTTCTTCAATTTCTTCAATTTCTTCAATTTCTTCAATTTCTTCAATTTCTTCAATTTCTTCAATTTCTTCAATTTCTTCAATTTCTTCAATTTCTTCAATTTCTTCAATTTCGTCAATTTCTTCAATTTCTTCAATTTCTTCAATTTCTTTTTTTTTTCAATTTCTTTAATGTCTTCAATTTGTAAAATTTGTAAAATTTGTAAAATTTGTTAAATTTGTAAAATTTGTTAAATTTGTAAAATTTGTAAAATTTTCAAAATTTGTAAAATTTGTAAAATAAGTAAAATTTGTGAAATTTGTAAAATTTGTAAAATTTGTAAAATTTGTAAAATTTGTAAAATTTGTAAAATTTGTAAAATTTGTAAAATTTGTAAAATTTGTAAAATTTGTAAAATTTGTAAAATTTGTAAAATTTGTAAAATTTGTAAAATTTGTAAAATTTGTAAAATTTGTAAAATTTGTGAAATTTGTAAAATTTGTAAAATTTGTAAAATTTGTAAAATTTGTAAAATTTGTAAAATTTGTAAAATTTGTAAAATTTGTAAAATTTGTAAAATTTGTAAAATTTGTAAAATTTGTAAAATTTGTAAAAAATGTAAAATTTGTTAAATTTTTGTTCTATTTTCATTTTTGAATTTCTTGTATTGACTACTCTTTTCAAATTTCCTATTTTTTATGTTTTTATGAATTACTTTCATTTCTTAGTTATTTTTAAAAGTTCAATATAAATGTTCAAAAACAACCGATTCTCCGCAGATAGGACATTTTTAATTTAAACTAAAAAAAAACGAAGTTGACTTTATAGCTGTCGGCCACCATTGCTAGTACCAACCACTAGTGTATGAAAGTATGACACGGAGCGACGGCGTCGAATACCCATATTTACACAAAGAATTTTAGAGCGCCCGCCGCGGGATTCGAACCGGCGACCTCTGGATTGTGAGTCCAGTGCGCGGTCTGATTGATCCACACGGGCGGGACTCTAAACTAGGTTTCTTCAATATCTTCTATTTTTGATAGTTCTAACTATTTTATTAACTTATTTCGAAATTTCGCAATTTTTGAACAATGCATAGGAATAGGATGAGTAATTACTCATACTTCGTCATACTAAATTGAACTGAGTAAAAAAAAAAAAAAAAAAAAAAAACGGCCTGCTTACATTCCAATTTATTTCATTTTTACAAATCATGAGAGAGATGAAGATCCATGATGATCACTTACTCACATTTCTAACCATATACAAATTTAAAAATTCAGCTTCGCAATACATTAAAAAAATCACATTTTCCCAGGAAGCTGGACGGGGCGCCGGAAACGCAAAAGTCTTCATAAAATATTTATCCAAACCGCTCCATTATCGTGAATGAGACGGCCTTCCCGGCTTGAGTTTATCTTTTTTTTTGCTCTTTTTTTGCCTCGCAGTTTCCGCACACTTTTCAACACCTCATTCGCATAAATCGCACTCACACAAACTCACGCACCCAAGGAGAAGCCGGTTTCTTCCTCTTTTTTTGTTCCTCTTTTTTGTTTACTGCTGTAAAGCCTCCATAGTGTGGGGCTGCTTTCACAAATCGACTCCACTTAGATGATATCCTTCCTGCTCTCCCGCCGACTTTTCCTCCTCGACCACGTGTGCCAGGTGGCCACATCCACATCCGCAGATCTGCGTACTCGGTGAATATTTACTTCGATGCCAATGCTGTCAATTGTGAGGTTGGTGGCGTTTTGCTCAACTCAACTCAACTCAACTGAACTGAACTGAACTGAACTGAACTGAACTGAACTGAACTGAACTGAACTGAACTGAACTGAACTGAACTGAACTGAACTGAACTGAACTGAACTGAACTGAACTGAACTGAACTGAACTGAACTGAACTGAACTGAACTGAACTGAACTGAACTGAACTGAACTGAACTGAACTGAACTGAACTGAACTGAACTGAACTGAACTGAACTGAACTGAACTGAACTGAACTGAACTGAACTGAACTGAACTGAACTGAACTGAACTGAACTGAACTGAACTGAACTGAACTGAACTGAACTGAACTGAACTGAACTGAACTGAACTGAACTGAACTGAACTGAACTGAACTGAACTGAACTGAACTGAACTGAACTGAACTGAACTGAACTGAACTGAACTGAACTGAACTGAACTGAACTGAACTGAACTGAACTGAACTGAACTGAACTGAACTGAACTGAACTGAACTGAACTGAACTGAACTGAACTGAACTGAACTGAACTGAACTGAACTGAACTGAACTGAACTGAACTGAACTGAACTGAACTGAACTGAACTGAACTGAACTGAACTGAACTGAACTGAACTGAACTGAACTGAACTGAACTGAACTGAACTGAACTGAACTGAACTGAACTGAACTGAACTGAACTGAACTGAACTGAACTGAACTGAACTGAACTGAACTGAACTGAACTGAACTGAACTGAACTGAACTGAACTGAACTGAACTGAACTGAACTGAACTGAACTGAACTGAACTGAACTGAACTGAACTGAACTGAACTGAACTGAACTGAACTGAACTGAACTGAACTGAACTGAACTGAACTGAACTGAACTGAACTGAACTGAACTGAACTGAACTGAACTGAACTGAACTGAACTGAACTGAACTGAACTGAACTGAACTGAACTGAACTGAACTGAACTGAACTGAACTGAACTGAACTGAACTGAACTGAACTGAACTGAACTGAACTGAACTGAACTGAACTGAACTGAACTGAACTCAACTCAACTCAACTCAACTCAACTCAACTCAACTCAACTCAACTCAACTCAACTCAACTCAACTCAACTCAACTCAACTCAACTCAACTCAACTCAACTCAACTCAACTCAACTCAACTCAACTCAACTCAACTCAACTCAACTCAACTCAACTCAACTCAACTCAACTCAACTCAACTGTATTACAATTTCAACCTTATTTTTAACGACTAGTCTTCAACCAGCGTCCTTGCTGAAGGATGCAGCCAGATGCATGACCAAGGACAAGGTCTGCCGGCTTGTGTCGGTTGAAAAAAGAGTAGAAAAAAAGTTCATGCAAGGTTTGTTTCAACGAATAAGCAATAAAGTAGCACTAGGCTGGCCCTATATTGGCAGGCTCTTTCGCACCTCTTTGCGACTTGCTGTGATGCATTGAATGTGGTAGTGTCTTCACAGACACATTCATATGGTTGCTGCGTCGTCGTCGAGGGCCATTAGAAAACTAGGCCAACTCATGGCCACCTATGCTCAGTCACTCAAAAGTGGAGCTTTTCATTCATTTGGATCTTTTTTTTTCTCTCTTCCTTTTTTTCTATTTTGTGGTTTGCACAAGCTTTTCCGGCTGCTGATAAGGGCAAACGGAAACGGAGGGGAAGTGCTGCTGGGTGCTTAGTAGGGCATAATTGGTGTTGAATGTATAAAATTATTCTAGTATGATATTTTGAACCCGGATTTTCATTTTAACTTTAATATGACGTCACTCTTGTGCTATTTCTTGAATTTCTTGAATTTCTTGAATTTCTTGAATTTCTTGAATTTTTTGAATTTCTTGAATTTCTTCAATTTCTTGAATTTCTTGAATTTCTTGAATTTCTTGAATTTCTTGAATTTCTTGAATTTCTTGAATTTCTTGAATTTCTTGAATTTCTTGAATTTCTTGAATTTCTTGAATTTCTTGAATTTCTTGAATTTCTTGAATTTCTTGAATTTCTTGAATTTCTTGAATTTCTTGAATTTCTTGAATTTCTTGAATTTCTTGAATTTCTTGAATTTCTTGAATTTCTTGAATTTCTTGAATTTCTTGAATTTCTTGAATTTCTTGAATTTCTTGAATTTCTTGAATTTCTTGAATTTCTTGAATTTCTTGAATTTCTTGAATTTCTTGAATTTCTTGAATTTCTTGAATTTCTTAAATTTCTTGAATTTTTTGAATTTATTGAAATTCTTAAATTTTTTGAAATTTTTGAATTTCCTGATTTTTTTTTGAATTTTTTGGATTTCTTAAATTTTTTAAATTTCTTAAATTTCTTGAATTTCTTGAATTTCTTGAATTTCTTGAATTTCTTAAATTTCTTGAATTTCTTGAATTTTTTGAATTTCTTGAATTTCTTGAATTTCTTAAATTTCTTGAATTTCTTGAATTTTTTGAATTTCTTGATTTTCTTGAATTTTCTACCAAAAAAGGAAAAAAAAATGTCACAACTTTTATAACATTACACTGATATTGCTTTCGTCTGCATTCATAAAAGAACTTTACAAGTTTTGCTCCCATGTTCTGATGTTGCGCGGGGGCAGGATATGATATGTAAAATTATGCAATTTGAAATTAATTCACTACTGTAGTGTCACCATAGCTGCAGGGTGTTTTTTTGTTTGTACACTTTCACTAAAAAAAAGAATCTCCGCAGTGTGCGGCGTAAAATTCACGCCATGTGAGCTTTTTCCGTCACTTTACGCTTTTTTGCTTATGAAAATTTATGTAAATCACACAATTTTGAGTCATGAAATTGCTCAAAAACTACTCCTCGTAGTAACGCACCAGCAAGAATTCCAAGTGGGCAAAAAATCAACAACTTTATCAATGTTCAAGATTTTGCTGCGTCGGAAAAGTTTTCCACTCCTTCCCCCCAGGCTCTTCTCACCGAAATGGACTTTTCTAAATCTCGATTTTGTTATTCCTCCCAATTTCCTTGTTCCACTTTAGTAAAGTGAGAAAATTCACGTTTTCACTCTCTGGCTGCTTGTCTAGTTTTCCCTGCAGTAAAAGTTTCGCCCAGCTGGAAGTTTGTCGTAATCTGAATTGAATCATATCATTCAGTTGCAGCAAATCTGACTGGCCGAACGAAAAACTTTGTCCCCGGGAAAACATCTCGGAAAACTCCAAGCCGGAAGTTGTTCCGAGAAGATTTTGTCTGTGTGATTGCTTCGTGCCTGCACAGTTTGCGAGAATGAAAGTCAATTTTTGTATGAAGCTGCTTTTGAAATGATGGAAAATAAAATCAGAACTAACTATCTGCAAACTGCGCCATCAATGGAACTAGCACTATAGAGTTGTGGAAAAGCCCTTAATAGTGTTTGGACACGCCAGCGCAATTGTTAGCACCGGAGTGGCAAACGAAAGCTTAAATGGCTTATCAACCGGTTGAAAGCTCACCATTGTAATCAGAGTGATGTTCTCGGTTTCATTTTAAATGCCAGTTTTGTAGGATTTCCCTTTCAGCGAGTTGAATCGGATAGAAGGGCTTAATTTTCCGTTATTTACTGGTGCTGCAAGTAAGCTCATTAAGACTGTTGCAGTTTTGTTTTTTTTTTTGTTGAGTACAATGTGTGGTACTGTGTTATTGAATGGTGCTTAATTATGGCTGTCATCTGGATCATTTAACTGAGAGCGGTGAAATGTGGCGTGAAAAAAATACTCTTTCGGATGAGTGCAACAATTTCTCATTTATATCAATTTGAGCTACCAACAACAATGATTTTGTTTCTATGATAAATTCAAATCACCAAAAAAACTGAATTGCGATGAAGAGTGTATATAAATTGTTAACAACAAATCTGAAATTCTCAATGCTTTTAAAATGAGATCGTTTCAAGATAAATCTCAAGTTACGTTTGACAGATATGCTGAAAGCTTGAATACAGTCAACTGGGGCGTATAAGGGTTACAGTCTGAGTAGGGACAGCAGCGTCTAATAGCTCGTAGTTTGTAAATCGATGCACGATATTTGTGTTTGTCTGTTCTGCCTGAAACTAATCAAAAATATTTAGTACCGTCATCTGGGGTGAAACGGAAATCATGGAGCGAATTGTGAAGCCTGTTTTAGCTTTATTATTGCACAATATTTGAATATTTTTGGATTTTTTTTTTCAATACTCAAACAGAAAAAAGAATCAAAAATATTCAAATACAGTCATGCCTCGGTTTTGCACGCCTCGGTTTTGCACTGCCCCGGTTTTGCACCGTTCAGCTGCCTCGGTTAAGCACGGCCGAGTGCTTAACTGAAGCACAGAGCTTATGGGATTTTGGCTATATGGGAGACATTGGCTATAATTCTATGAATAATCATGCAAACATCAAAAAATTATAGTGTTTTGGAATTGGGATGATGTCAGTTATCCATTAAAATTATTATTTCATGAAATTTTTCACAAAAATACGTATTTTTCCTGTATTTCGAAAATGCATTTTTTTCTCTAAAAAATCCAAAAATATATTGTTATTGCAATATGGGATCAGATGATCAGGTTTTTTTCATAAATTTTGGATGTAACAACAACATTTTTAGAAAATACTCAAAATATTCACAAAACTACGTTTTTTCGAAAAAATACTCAAAATTTCAATTTTTACAATATGGGTATCAAACGATCGGGATTTTTTCATACATTTCGAATGTAATAACAACATTTTTAGAAAATACTCAAAATTTTCACAAAACTACGTATTTTCGAAAAAAATACTCAAAATTTCCGTTTTTACAATATGGGTATCAAACGATCGGGATTTTTTCATACATTTCGAATGTAATAACATTTTTTTTTTGAAAATACTCCAAATTTTCACAAAACTACGTATTTTCGAAAAAAAATACTCAAAATTTAAATTTTTACAATATGGGTATCAAACGATCGGGATTTTTTCATACATTTCGAATGTAATAACAATTTTTTTTAAATGCTCAAAATTTTCACAAAACTACGTATTTTCGAAAAAAATACTCAAAAATTCCGTTTTTACAATGTGGGTATCAAACGATCGGGATTTTTTCATACATTTCGAATGTAATAACAACATTTTTTTGAAAATACTAAAAACTTTCACAAAACTACGTATTTTCGAAAAAATACTCAAAATTTCCTTTTTTAAGATGTGGGTATTAAACGATCGGGATTTTTTAATACATTTTGAATGTAATCATTTTTTTTGAAAATTCTCAAAATTTTCACAAAACTTCTTATTTAAAAAAAATCAGTTATTGCGGTTATTGTTATATTATTATATTATTATCGTTTGATACCCATATTGTAAAAATTGAAATTTTGAGTATTTTTTTCGAAAATACGTAGCTTTGTGAAAATTTTGAGTATTTTCAAAAAATGTTTTTATAACATTCGAAATGTATGAAAAAAATCCCGATCGTTTGATACCCACATTGTAATTATTGAAATTATGAGTATTTTTTTTCGAAAATACGAAGTTTTTTGAAAATTTTGAGTATTTTCAAAAAATGTTGTTATTACATTCGAAAAGTTTGAAAAAATCCCGATCGTTTGATACCCACATTGTAAAAACGGAAATTTTGAGTATTTTTTTTCGAAAATACGTAGTTTTGTGAAAATTTTGAGTATTTTTTAAAAATGTTGTTATTACATTCGAAATGTATGAAAAAATCCCGATCGTTTGATACCCATATTGTTAAAATTGAAGTTTTGAGTATTTTTTTTCGAAAATGCGTAGTTTTGTGAAAAATTGGAGTATTTTCAAAAAATATTGTTATTACATTCGAAATGTTTGAAAAAATCCCGATCGTTTGATACCCATATTGTAAAAATTGAAATTTTGAGTATTTTTTCGAAAAAACGTAGTTTTGTGAAAATTTTGAGTATTTTCTAAAAAATTTATTATTACATCCAAAATGTATGAAAAAAATCTGATCATTCGATACCCATATTGCAATAAAAATATATTTTTGGTTTCTTTAGAGAAAAAATATGCATTTTCGAAATACAGGAAAAATACGTATTTTTGTGAAAACTTTCATGAAATAATAATTTCAATGGATAGCTGACATCATCCCGATTCCAAAACACTATAATTTTTTGATGTTTGCATGATTTTTCGTACGATTAAAGCCAATGTCTCCCATATAGCCAAAATCCCATAAGCTCTGTACCTCGGTTATGCACGCCTCGGTTTTGCATCCCCCATATGCGGTGCTAAACCGAGGCACGACTGTATTGTCCTTAAATAAGGCTAAAGAGCAATTCTCTGAGATTTCGGTCATTCGATTTTTTTTTGTATTTTTGCTAATCCTGATGTTCGTTGGGGACCATCCATAAACCACATAAACCAAATAAACCAAAAAAAACTTTTTTGTATGAATCGCGGACAATCGCCATACCCCCCCCCCCCCCCCCCCCCTAAAGTGTCCACGTGGTTTATGGATGGTCCCATGACTACAATTCAAATAATGGGCCTCGTGGGGTGGTGCACAGTGGGATCTTTTGGTGCCGTCAGTTTCTGCTTGTCAAAAGTATCATTTTTAATGTAAAAAATTACGAGGAATCGATTGCTGGTATTCTTATTAACGGGAACTGACGGGAAGTGGTCCATTTTACCCCATTTTGCCTTTTTAGGGTGTTTTTCCCGAATATTTTTATCTGCCGTAGTTTGCCGCACTTCTAAAGTATCTTTTTTTAAAGTAAAAAATCACGAGAAATCGATTAGTGACACTCTCAATAGCGACAGTAAGGGCCCATTTTGCCCTAGTTACCCCATTATATGTGCTTTTCGTCAATATCTTTAATTGCCGTTGTTTTTACACTTTGAAAGTATACTATTTGTGTTTTTCTTTAATATCTTGAATTACTGACATTTCAAAAGGACGTAATATTGAATGTTGAGATGTCCTGGGTCATCTAAGGACTCACTTAAGTTACGATCTGTGGATCTACCGCCGTAACAAGCAAGAGGTCTACGGTTTTTGACCCCGGAACATACCCGCATAGCTTCAGTAAGTATGGTAGACTACTTTGCTGATGTATTGGGATGTTTTGGGTCTTCCAAGAACCCTGTGGAGTTGTAACATGATGGTCTACTGCTGTAACAAGGACTTACTGGATTATCCCAACATACCAGCAAATTAGTCTCCCATGCTCACTAATGCAGGTATGTCCCGGGGTCAAAAACCGTCGACTTCTTGGTTGTTACGGTGGTAGATCCTCAGGATCTAACTCTAAGGGGTCCTTGGATGACCCAGGACATCCCAACACATCAGCAAAGTAGTCAACCATACTCATTGAAGCTATGCGGGTATGTTCCGGGGTCAAAAACCGTCGACCTTTTTCTTGTTACGGCGGTAGACCCACAGATCTTAACTCCAAGAAGTCATTGGATGACCCAGGACATCCCAACAAGTTGTTATAACATTGCACAGTGGGCAAAAACGGGTGAATAAACGGATCTTTTGATGCCGTCAGTTTCTGCCTGTCAAAAGTATCATTTTCAATGTAAAAAATTACGAGGAATCGATTGGAGGTACTCTCATTAGCGGCAAATGTCGGGAAGTGGTCCATTTTACCCCATTTTGCCTTTTTTTGGATGTTTTTCTCGAATATCTTCAACTGCCGTAGTTTGCCGCACTTCTAAAGTATCTTATTTTATGTAAAAAATCACGAGAAATCGATTGGTGACACTCTCAATGGCGGCAAATGACGGCAAGGGCCCATTTTGCCCCATTTACCCCTTATTTATGTGTTTTTCATTAATATCTTGAATTACTGTAGTATCCTACAGTTTTAAAGTATGTTATTTTACGTAGAAAATCGCGAGGAATCGATTTGTGACATTTTCATTAGCGGCAAATGACAGCAAGGGCCCATTTTGCCCCAGTTACCCCATTTAATGTGCTTTTCGTCAATATATTTAATTGCCACTGTTTTTACAATTTGAAAGTATACATTTTTATGTAAAAATCACGAGAAATCGATTGGTGACACTCTCATAGGTGGAAAATGACGGCAAGGGCCCATTTTGCCCCATTGAACCCCTTTTAATGTGTTTTTCGTAAAAATCTTGAAATTGCATTATTTCCTACAGTTTCAACGTATATTATTTTATGTAGAAAATCACGAGGAATCGATTGGTGGTGTTCTCATAAGCGGCAAATGACGGCAAATGCTCGTTTTGCCCCATTTACCCAATTTTATGTATTTTCTTTAATATCTTGAATTGCCGTGGTTTTCCAAAGTTAAAAAAAGTTATTTTATATAAAAAAAACGCGTTGAATCGATTGGGAACACTCTAACTTACGGCAAATGGCGACAAGAGCCTATTTTGCCCATTTCATTTGTTTTTGTTCAATATATTAAACGTGTCGTGATTTCCTATACAGTTTACAAGAATGTTACTGTACAATGCACAGTACGTTCAAGATATTCACGAAAAACATCTCAAGAAGGAGTAGATGGGGCAAAATGGGCACTTGTCGCCATTTGCCGCAAATAAGAGTGTTCTCAATCGATTCCTCGTGATTTTCTGCATAAAATAACATTTATTTAAAGTTTAGGAAACCACGGCAATTCAATATACTAAAGAAAACGCATAAATAAGGGGTTAATGGGGCAAAATAGGCTCTTGTCGCCATTTGCCGTAAGTTAGAGTGTTCCCAATCGATTCCACGCGTTTTTTTTATATAAAATAACTTTTTTTAACTTTGGAAAACCACGGCAATTCAAGATATTAAAGAAAATACATAAAATTGGGTAAATGGGGCAAAACGAGCATTTGCCGTCATTTGCCGCTTATGAGAACACCACCAATCGATTCCTCGTGATTTTCTACATAAAATAATATACGTTGAAACTGTAGGAAATAATGCAATTTCAAGATATTTACGAAAAACACATTAAAAGGGGTTCAATGGGGCAAAATGGGCCCTTGCCGTCATTTTCCACCAATGAGAGTGTCACCAATCGATTTCTCGTGATTTTTACATAAAAATGTATACTTTCAAATTGTAAAAACAGTGGCAATTAAATATATTGACGAAAAGCACATTAAATGGGGTAACTGGGGCAAAATGGGCCCTTGCTGTCATTTGCCGCTAATGAAAATGTCACAAATCGATTCCTCGCGATTTTCTACGTAAAATAACATACTTTAAAACTGTAGGATACTACAGTAATTCAAGATATTAATGAAAAACACATAAATAAGGGGTAAATGGGGCAAAATGGGCCCTTGCCGTCATTTGCCGCCATTGAGAGTGTCACCAATCGATTTCTCGTGATTTTTTACATAAAATAAGATACTTTAGAAGTGCGGCAAACTACGGCAGTTGAAGATATTCGAGAAAAACATCCAAAAAAAGGCAAAATGGGGTAAAATGGACCACTTCCCGACATTTGCCGCTAATGAGAGTACCTCCAATCGATTCCTCGTAATTTTTTACATTGAAAATGATACTTTTGACAGGCAGAAACTGACGGCATCAAAAGATCCGTTTTTTCACCCGTTTTTGCCCACTGTGCATTGCACTGTAGCCTACCACACTCACCGAAGCAGTCTGGGTAGAATCCGTTTCAAAATCTAGAAGTTTTGATTTGTTTCTTTGGTAAGCCTCCTGCACAAAAGTCCCGGAATTTCAGATGGACTAGAACATCTCAGGTGTTTCAAAACCATACTAAAATGTTTAAAGAACATAACTTAACAAAATACTATTGATACATTTAGAAAATTCTCTGATAAATTACGAAATCCCAAAGATTCTTTATTTAGGTTAGAGTAGTCATCAATGAGACACGGGGAACAATGATAAAATGGCTCTCACAAGACGTAGTTTCAACCAATCAGGCTCATATTTGAAGGAAAGGTTTGTCTACTAGATACACGTCTGCCATATTAGTGGCTTTGGTTATGCAAGCTGCCTCGCAAATTTGTTCATACATGTTTGATTCAGGGGTGTAAAAGTAAATTATGACTAAAAATTACATTTTCGCTCATAAGCTGCCAATAACACAAAAACTAATATTTCTCCAAATTTCTTTCGTCATTTCACAGGGCATGAATTGGGCTGCAATGTCCTTTTATTAGGTTTGACCAAAATTTAGAATATACCCAGAATCCAGGGCTGTCTCTCAAGACATATCTAGTGTGCATGACGAAGCCCGATTTTAAAATTTTGTTTTTTTTTTTAAATACAAAAATCTAAAACTGAAGATTTTTTATATGAAAAACATAAAAATATTTTTATCTTTTTTAAATTAAACTTTTTTGAAATCGGCCTTCGTCATGCGCACGGGAAAAGTTTAACGAGTCCCCACCAAAATTTGGAGCTGATTTGGTCAGAGCAGTATTGAGATAAAACTGCTTACTTCTACACCCAAAATTCCGAGTCGAGAGAATCGTTCCCTCAAAATGTATTGAGGGCTCAGCGCCAAAATCGAGTTAATTGAAACAATAAATCTCCAACAAGTTTATACATTGACATCTGACCACTCCTTGTTCACCAAGCTGTGGTGGCCGAGGCAGTTAAGTCATTGAGTTAGTATGTCAAAGGTCTCTGGTTCGATTCTCGTAGTCGACACTTTTGGTTTTTTGTTTTGACGGGTGAACTTTTTTTTTGCAAATGAACCTCGATAGAATAATTCTCTCGCCAATCTCGAGCTGTGTTCTCTGTGTCTTTGAATGGTGCCACTATTCTCTCGACTCGAGGCCATTATTCTCTCGGACAACCGCTGCCCAGTTTTGGGTGAAACATTGGGTAAAGGGTTGGTTTTTTATGTCAATTTATTGTATTCACAAATTGTATCATGGGTGAATAAAGGATTTGCTAGACGGGAAACGTTGACGCTACACTTTTTTATGGAGATAAAGAAAACTTTTCACGGTACACAAAAAAAATTGCATCTTTTTACACCCAAAGTTAAGGACCGTGCGGATAGTCCTCCCGAAAAGAAACGTGAGGAAAGTACTATTTTGCTAGAGTATAGACCTCTCGCGTGTTCATTCGTTCATTGAAACAGTTCATCCCATTGAGTTGCTTACATGAACAAAAGACCGCCACTTTAGCCACCGAACCATGGTGGCCCATACGGCAAGGCACAGTTCACTATGCCGAAGGTCTTGGGTTCGAGTCTCGGTACCGGCACTTTTTTATTGATAGATGAACTTTTTTGGAAAGTGAACCCACGAGTAAAGTACTCTCGGTAATTTCGGGATTCATCCTCTCCGTCCGCACACAGTACCATTTTACTACCGAACCGTGCTCTTTATCCTCTCGTATGCCGATACTCAGTTCTGGGTGTATATTTCTCAAACTAAACTTAATTTAAATTCCATCAAAACACTAAGAACTTTCCCACTTTTTGCCTATGTATATGCTGAGACATCTATCCCTGCTACAGAAAGTTCAATGGAATACCCGATTCGAGTGGTAGTTTGGCAGTTCGCTCCATAAGAAACACATTGCTCACTAACAATCGCGTCGGGTACTCCATTATAATCATCCTCCCTTCATAATAAAAAAGAGACACTATCGCCACAAGCTGCACCATCACACACACACAGACACATTAGCCCTCATTTCGGCAAACCACACAAACACCGTTTTGCGGTGCCTCCAAAATCCATTTGCCACATCATTGAAGGTTCTTATGCCCATCGGTGGCGGCAGTTTGAATGACCATAACGGATAACGGTTCGACCAGCCTCAGGTGTAAACTCGGCCCGGCACGTTCACTTCCGGCGCTGGAATGCCGGCCCGCAGATGGTTCCAATAAGGTGTTCCTTGGGGGTAGGGACAAAATTAGTATGCGCAACTAGTGCCACATGTCGTGTCGTTTTCCACCTTAAACGGGATGTGTGAGGGAGAGGGAAAAGACGTTTCTTTCACACCTTCACACACACACGTTTCACACACTATCTGCCCAACACCTCATAAAAGTCTCCTTCTCTCAGGATAGTTTTGCTCAAACGTGTTAAGTTTGTCCATTTCGAGAGGTGCTGCTTTTGAGGAGGACGGAAAGACTGAGTTTGGAGGATTTCATTAAATTAATGACATGTTGTAAATAAACCTCGTTGGATAAATGTGCGATATCTACTAAATCAAATTATTTATTTCTAAACTCTCCGTACATTCCAGCCTACTCCAGCCATCCAGTCAGTCAGCTCATCGATACGAGCCCAGCCGTAGAAGCTGCGGTGTGCAGCAGGACAGGACGATGCTGATGGGAAAACCCATTCCGAACAGAAAAGTTCTCGAGAGAGAGCGGAAAACAGGTGTATCGTGCCTGAGAAAATGTGTATGCTTATGTGTGTGTGAATGTATGTGACAGGAAATTTAATAAGCGTCTAAGTGTTTTCGAATGGTTCCCTCGTCAGGAGCTTCTTCGTCTTCTTCTGTTTTCTTTCAGGAGGAAAAGTTTGGCCAGGAAATCTTCAAGAAATTACCTTCAAAGGGGAAGAAAATGGACAAGAAGAAGCCCGGAGAAAGGATCAATTTGAGTGAGTCTGAACGTTGAGATGGGTTTGCAATGGAGACCCTTTTTTGCTAGCTGGACCTGACCATTTTACACCTCTTCAACCTGGGCGGTGGGGAGAGCTAGTCCGATAATTGCTCGATGGAATGGAACGTTCGTTACACCATTGCAGGGTGGCACGTGGTCGTCATAAGAATGGAGCAGTCGAGCACGTGGAATTTTTCACTGCAAGCGGGAAACGTTGACGAAGGATCCGTCTCTCCCGATGGGAGCACGTACCAGTGATAACTTTGCCGGCAAATAGTGGGTATTTGATGAATCGGTTTTCCCCGAACTGCGTGCAAACATTTCATCTGTTTGAAATGGTACGACGATATGTAGATGAGAATTTAGGGTTGAATCAGAGCCAGTCAACCCAAAACTACGAATTTGAGGTCCATTTTCGATATCTCGTGACGGAGATCGAGATCGAGTTGTCACGAGATATCGAAAAATTGACCTCCGAATCGGCTGACAAAATCCTGAAACGATGTTTTTCCCAGTACATTGTTGCGAATTTTCCGATACAAACTTCAACGATCAATAACGACCTCTAAACCTTAACCGATTTGGCTCAAAATTGGCACAGTTACTTACTTAAACGCTCGGGTTTTCGTCCCATTTTCTTACTTGCCATCTTTAAATTTCTGGTGGAATTTTCCAAATTGGACGCTTCCGGTTGCAATAGATCCAAATTTGTTTATATTTATTTAAAGTGAAGAGTAAAATATGGTCAAAAATTACCAG
The DNA here is from genome assembly GCF_016801865.2 of Culex pipiens pallens. Lineage (NCBI taxonomy): Eukaryota > Metazoa > Arthropoda > Insecta > Diptera > Culicidae > Culex > Culex pipiens. The sequence goes on along the minus strand of NC_068937.1, from coordinate 47,010,995 downwards.
AGTTATACCGTAAACCGGGGTAACATTGATAGGATTTCAATATATTTTTGGAATATTTTCCAACTGATAATGTTTTTCTCAAGACTATTATTTTTAAAACATGTACAGGCCACACAAAGTCCATGCATTATTCTTGAAAAAAAAAAAAATTCAATGATGTTTAAAAAAATTGCGTTCAATATTCTTATTTTGAATTCCGGGGTGACTATGACTATCAAGAGCAATTCCAGCTCAAATCAGGAATTTTTCTGGTACTTTTGTACCCAACCCCCTCCGATTTCATTGAAACTTTTTGCCATGTTATCCTACCCTAGTAACATTTTAGGTTTTAAGAAGGCCATAAAAGCCTATTTAGGCCGTATGAGGGTTTCCAGAACCATGATAAAACCTGTAAGTTTAAAAATGTTACTAGGGTAGGCCTATATAAGCCATTTTTGTGTATATGGAGCCAATTGTACTCGAAAATTACATTTGAGAAGGGCGTACGTTATTTAAATATTTTTGTATTTTGTAATTTAAAAATTACTGCAACTCAAAGCCGTTACATCGTATCAAAACCGTGGTCAAAGACAAACTTGTAGGAAATTTGACGGACTTTTTGAAAAAAAAAATACACTGAATGGAAAATACACGCCACTTGTATGAGATTTTTCAATTTTTAAGTTCAAAAGTTAAACTCAAAGGTGATGTCACGATTTTTATTTCGTTCAAAATTTTTGAGGAATTAGCCTAAGATGTTAAAAAAGACTCACAAAAAATTCAGGATGGTATGTCTCTCCTAAAAAAAAATACAAAAATCATATACTAAAACTGTTTTTTAAAGGGATCTAAACGTCAAAATTTTCAAAAACCGATAGTGTGAATCGATTCCCCAGACAATTTTACATAATAGTCTCGATATTGATAATTGTCCTATGTCCAATCCTTATGAAGATACAGCGGGTTTCGAAATAAAAATGTTTAAAAAGTAGATTTTTGGTGGTTTTTGGCAATTTTTATATGAAAAACTTGATTTTTCAGTCTCGAAAATATGTTTACCGCAAAGCTCGTCCAATTTCCTATTAGGGTAATTCTCTGCCAACTCACACAGCAGTTGCCCCGACCCCTCTTCGATTTGCGTGAAACTTTGTCCTAAGAGGTAACTTTTGTCCCTGATCACGAATCCGAGGTCCGTTTTTTGATATTTCGTGACGGAGGGGCGGTATGACCCCTTCCATTTTTGAACATGCGAAAAAAGAGGTGTTTTTCAATAATTTGCAGCCTGAAACGGTGATGAGATAGAAATTTGGTGTCAAAGGGACTTTTGTGTAAAATTAGACGCCCGATTTGATGGCGTACTCAGAATTCCGAAAAAACGTAATTTTCATCAAAAAAACACTAAAAAAGTTTTAAAAATTCTCCCATTTTCCGTTACTCGACTGTAAAATTTTTTGGAACAAATCGTTTTATGGGAAATTTAATGTACTTTTCGAATCTACATTGACCCAGAAGGGTCATTTTTTCATTTAGAACAAAATTTTTCATTTTAAAATTTCGTGTTTTTTTTCTAAATTTGCAGGGTTATTTTTTAGAGTGTAACAATGTTGTACAAAGTTGTAGAGCAGACAATTACAAAAATTTTGATATATAGACATAAGGGGTTTGCTTATAAACATCACGAGTTATCGCGATTTTACGAAAAAAAGTTTTGAAAAAGTTGGTCGTCATTGATAATGGCCGTTCATGGTCACCCGCGACAGACACGGACGACGAAACAAAGAGAAACGCAAAAAGTAACTTTTTCGACACTTTTTTTCGTAAAATCGCGATAACTCGTGATGTGTAGGGGAGAGTGGGGAGACTTGATCCCCTTATTTTGTATCGCACATAACTCTGTCAATTTCTCACAAAACTATACACTTTTTGCATGAATTGAAAGCTTAAACATTCATCTATGTTTGGTTAATAAGGGTATTTCATCAGATGAACTCTTTGAACCATGCCAAGCGTTTTAAAAAAATATTTTAAACCGGCATTTTAAAAATGTTAGGGGTAACTTGATCCTCCTTTCAACATTTTGAAGAAATCTTAAGCAAAATGTTTCTTATTCATCCAAACTTTAAATTTTCTATAAGTTACAGCAATGTCACGTAAAACCTGTACGTTTGTGTTCAAAATATAACAAGTTTAGTATGTAAAATATTTAAAAACTTGAAATATTATTTTTTAGACCAAAATTAAGCCTGTTTACAAAAGCTGGAAATTTTTGTTAACAAAACTTTTGAAAAAAGGTTCAAACTGCAATAAGTTATGTACAACTATACTAAAGGAAACTATGTATGAAAACCCAGCCCAATTTATTAATCTTGAGGCTGATTCCAGTGACTGTAAAAATGCAGGGATCAAGTCTCCCTAAACGCACTTTTTTAAACAATTGATTGTAAAAATATTATGACGATAAATTTAACATCAAATGCGTAAGAGTTTTGGAGTTAATAAGTTTATCAAACAATTCATATATAAAAAATATTTTTTTGAATATTTTTTTAGTGTTTTCTATGCATATTAAAAAAAGAAAAAAAGATCTCTTGGAAGTTTTTTGCAGCTCGTTTTAGAAAAATGTGTGTAACTCAATCTAAACATTTTTTACTTTTTTTCTTTGTTTTCTACAATGAGTTTTAGTTAATTTCGCACAACTTTCTAGAACAAAGCTAATTGTTTTACCCACATACTGACGAGATACAGGCTTGGGATCAAGTGTCCCCGGGGATCAAGTCTCCCCACTCTCCCCTACAAGCATACCCCTTATGTCTATATATCAATTTTTTGTAATTGTCTGCTCTACAACTTTGTACAACATTGTTACACTCTAAAAAATAAACCTGCAAATTTAGAAAAAAACACGAAATTTTAAAATGAAAAATGTTGTTCTAAATGAAAAAATGACCCTTCTGGGTCAATGTAGATTCGAAAAGTACATTAAATTTCCCATAAAACGATTTGTTCCAAAAAATTTTACAGTCGAGTAACGGAAAATGGGAGAATTTTTAAAACTTTTTTAGTGTTTTTTTGATGAAAATTACTTTTTTTTTCGGAATTCTGAGTACGCCATCAAATCGGGCGTCTAATTTTACATAAAAGTCCCTTTGACACCAAATTTCTATCTCATCACCGTTTCAGGCTGCAAATTATTGAAAAACACCTCTTTTTTCGCATGTTCAAACATTGATGGGGTCGTACCGACCCTCCGTCACGAGGTATCAAAAAACGGACCTCGGATTCGTGATTAGGGTCAAAAGTTACCACTTAGGACAAAGTGCAGCGACCTCAAATTTAAATCATTAAATTTGTCCATTTTCGATCCTCACCACAGTTCTGACCATGCGCGCTTACGCAAGCATAAATAATTTTACACGTCGACTCGCGTTGCGCGACAAATAATTAAGCTTATGTACAGGTGTGGATCATGAGTCATTCTCACCTGAAAAGCCCTTTATTAAATTTCGCCAATTGTTAGGCAATCAAAAAAATGGTTAAGCTTTCAATTATGAATGTGCGATGTTATTACACAGGGGAAATTGAGGGTGTGGCTTAACCAAATTCATTGGCATGTTCGTTCAATGGAGAATTCGACCTTCTCATTATTGACCAACATTTTTGAGAATGTTTTAGGAACATAATTTTGATATTCCAATAACATAATTTAAAGTTTCACGACAATGATTCGAACCCATGACTTCCGATTTTGAGGTGTACTCACTACACCATACGGAAAGTCATGAAGAATTGCAGAGGTCTGCATAATTTAATTCATGAGGTTCATCGATGCTTCTCATCGAAACGGACCACTTTTAGCAGAACAAAATTTAGTAGAGTTTTCGGGGACTGACTATAAAAACCCCAAAATTCTTGAGGAGGGCAGTTAGTTCCAGTCAGTTCCAGCCAGTTCAAGCCCAGTCCAGTTCCAGATCCTGAAGAAGCCCCAGACCAGCCGGACCCGCCAGCAGCCACCAGTAGCAGAGGCCCCAGTCCAGCCGGACTTAGCGGTGGAGGCCGCAGTCCGCCGGGACTTAGCCGCTGTGAAGAGTCCGCCGGGACTTAGCCGCTGTGAAGAGTCCGCCGGGACTTAGCCGCTGTGAAGAGTCCGCCGGGACTTAGCCGCTGTGAAGAGTCCGCCGGGACTTAGCCGCCGTGAAGAGTCCACCCGGGACTTAGGAGTTCGGGTCTGGCATGGTTCGGCGAAGAGGTCTGGAGGACAAGTCTGGCTTCAACGTAGAGAACTGGTTCGACGAAGATCTCAATGCAAAGTGATGTGATCGTGCGCGTAAAAGTTGAAAGTGTTACCGTAAAAATGTAATCTTCAAAAAGTGTAATATACAGATAAGTGAAGTTTACTGATCTGTTTTGACTCTATGAGTAAATATCACAAAAATCCTGAAAGCCTAAACCGCTCGGGCCGTTCAGGTGGTGACTAGCGGAAAGCAACGCTGTGTGTGTTTGGACACGCCATTTTGATTGGACAAAACCGAGAGTTGAAAATGTGATTATGTGTGAAAGTTAATGAACAAAATGATTTCGCGAGGTGACAAACAGTTAAAATAGTGTAAAAAAAACGTTAAATTGAAGAAAATGTTATGTGAGGAGTTCTAAGATGGAAGCAAATATGCAGCAGTACGAGATGGAACCAAAACGGGCTCGACCAATGGCAGAAGCACCGAAAATTTCAAAACCGGCCAACGATGGACAACACTAGGGATTCAACAATGACGAGATCATCTGGATCAACTGGAGACGAAATTCGGCCGCATCGGACACCCAAGAAGACGACCATGGAAATCTGGCAGTTTAGGGTGAGTAAACAAAAGTTATACCGAAATTTGATGTAAATAGTTAAAAACACGCTTAAAAGGGTGCACAGCAACCAAGGAAGTTGTTGTCTTCTTATGCCAAAATTGACAAACTTACGGACCCAATCCTGCACAAATCTGATTGTAAAAACAGGCAAATTTTGTTGTAAATCACTTAGTAGACAGTACTTTAGGGGATGAATAAAACATTATATCGATAGTTCCCGTAGTTTCGAAAATACTAAAATATCTGTAACAAAAATCTTGGTGCAAAAGCTCTTGTTGATGTGCACCGTTAAAGATGGCGAATTTGGAGATGACGGATTTAATCCAGCTTATTCCAGAATTTGATGGGTCATTAGACTCACTGGAGCAATTTTTAATATTAATAAATTATTATGCTGATCAAATTCCTGAAGGCGAAGATCAGAGTAAATTTTTAAATATTGTTTTTATGAAACTAAAATTTAAAGCAGCAGCACGTATTAACCGAATTTATGCAACCACTTGGGAAGAAACCAAGGCAAATTTAATTAGAGAGTTTGGTATCAAAACTACTTTTGGTAGTATAATTGAACAAATTGAAACTCTGAAACAAGGACGGGATGAATCATTTAAATCATATGCAGGAAGAGTTCTTGACATAAAATACGAAATCATAAAAATTGATCAAAGTTACAACGAAAATTCATTTACAGGTTATTGTTTAAAAAGCCACTTTATAGTTGGAATTATAAATAATGAAATCAAAGCAATTGCCACTAATAACCGTCATATGAAGTTGGAAAATTTGCTAGAATTTTTAGAAAATGAACGAATTGACAGAGAGTCTTTAAGAACTCTCGAACAAAGGTTACTTGCTAGTACTGAAAATTCAAACCTTAATTTTGACAGAAAATTCAGAAATTTCAGGAACAACAAAAATAAAAAAAATTATCACAGAAATAATTATCAAGCTAACAAATTTTATGAATGTTATAAAACGAATACTGCAAAGAGCACTTTAAAACGAACTTATACAAATAGTCGACGCAATAAAAATCAAATTCCAAATAATTTTAAACTGCAATTTAACGAATACATTCCACCACATGAAACATTAAAAATCAATTTCAATAATGATTCAATATTTTATGCAAATATTGCTACCTTGGCAAATCCAACAAAATTTCACAAATTTATAATTGACTCCGCATCATGTAACAATTTTGTAAGATGGGATGTGGTTAGTAATATGCGTTTAACTAACATTGATTTCAACGATAGAATTTCCATTAGAGGGGTTCATGGAATAGCAGAAGATACAGTAGGATCTGTAAATATGATTTAATTGATATGAAATTCAAAATACGAGGAAAAGTTTTACATTTTGAAGCATTTTGCTGATGTTGCAATTCTTGGAGCACATTTTCTAAAGAAATACACCTTATATATTAGTCAAAGTTTCGACAACATAGTTTTACGAACGCCTGACACAAATAATATGCAATATAATAATCATGAAATGACCAATTTATTTAGAATCAATGACATTGAAAATATAAACAAAGTAAATATGGCAGGTATTGAAGCAAATAGTTATGACAATTTTAATACAAATTATGATGAAAATAATGGAAATAATTATGATAATGACAATGGCTGCAATGGCAGAATCCAACCGTGCATTGAAGAGTATTATGACGATCAAATTGAAATTGATGATGATAACCAAGATTACCCAAAAGAGATGAATTTAGAAAATGATCGGGATTATGATGTGATTGAAAACATGAAGCATGAGAAACTTACAGGCAATGAAAGAATGAGAAAAATTTATGAATTGGTTAAAACAGACCACTTGAAAGGCGATATCAATCAAGAAATTAATAATATTTTGAATGATTTTAATGAAATATTTTATTTAGAGGGTGACGAGTTGACTTATACCAATTTAACCATGCACGATATAGAGACAACAACTGAAATTCCAATTAATAAAAGACAATATAGATTTCCTGAAGCTACCAAGAAACACGTAGAAGAACAAGTGGAAGAAATGCTAAAATTAGGGATAATACGCCCAAGTAAAAGTCCGTGGAATGCACCGGTATTATGCATCCCAAAGAAAGACTTAGACGCCGAAGGCAATAAACGCTACAGAATTGTAGTGGATTTTCGAGACCTAAATACAATTACTAAACCATTTGTGTACCCTATACCGCTTATTAGCGAAATTTTGGACAGTATTGGAGAAGCTCGATATTTCTCAACCATTGACTTGAAATCAGGATTTTATCAAATCCCAATTAACCCAAAGGATGCTGCGAAAACCGCTTTTTCAACATTTTTAGGACATTATGAATTTTTAAGAATGCCAATGGGACTGAAAAATAGTCCATCAACATTTCAAAAATTTACATTCACACTTATTTATGAAATACAACCAGTTAATGCGTTTGTATACTTGGATGATATTATTGTATTCGGTAGAACTATCGAAGAACACAATGAAAATTTATATAAAGTTTTGAATGCATTACATGAACATAATTTAAAAGTTGAACCATCAAAATGTAAAATTTTACACAAAGAAGTCAGATATTTGGGTCATATTATTAATGAAGAAGGTATTCGACCAACTAGTGAAAATATTGATACAATCAAAAACATGAAAAGGCCGCAGACGATTAAAAATGTGAGATCATTTTTGGGAACTATTAATTTTTATGGAAAATTTATTCCAAACATTGCAGATAAACGTAAGCCACTTAATGCATTATTAAAGAAAAATGTGAAATTTATTTGGACACAAGAATGTGAAAATGCTTTCGAAGAATTAAAGAACTATTTAATTTCAGAACCAGTTTTAGTTAGACCGAACTACAATGACAAATTTGTTTTGACAACTGATGCTAGCGATTATGCTATCGGAGCAGTTCTTACTAATGAGAAATCAAATGATCACCCTATCGCTTACGCAAGTCGTGCGCTTATCGGGGCAGAAAGAAATTATTTTACTATCGAGATGGAACTACTAGCTATTGTTTGGGCAGTAGACCACTTCAAACATTTTATCTATAACCAAGATTTTATCGTTTACACAGATCATAGACCGTTGGTAGCTCTATGGCATTTGAAGGAAACTTCACCAACTTTGACAAAACTTCGTTTGAAAATCCAAGGCATTGGATGTGAAATTCGTTACAAGCAAGGAAAGGACAATGTGGTTGCAGATTTTCTCTCACGTTTAAATAATGATGAAGATCATGCAGATGATAAACAAGCATCAAAATTAGTAGCAATTACAACTCGTCAACAAGCAAAACAAAATAGACAAAATATTTCAGATAATCAAAACACAACAAATACTTCAAACAGAAAGAATTTATCTAGAAACAACACTAATTGGAATAATAATATGAATGGACTTCAACAAATTGACATAAACTTAGATAATGACGATGATAGCAACGATGAAACATTTACCTACAAGGATTTCCAAGATACAGATATCGATTTTAACGTTTTAAAATTTTCTAAAAATATTATACCATTTGAACAAGCCGAAGCTACTTTTATGATATTAAACAGTGTTACGGTACACAAAGAATTGAGTAAATACATTGACCTTCCACATGGTATTAAGGATTACACCAATGAAAATATATTTGTATTCCCGCAAAAGAAAATTTGGGGTTTAATTTTGAATGGAACATATCGTTCAGCAGTTAAAAATGAAGAATTTTTCGATGGTTTATTTAAAAGCTTTAAAGATTATCCTGATTTTGCTAAAGATGCATCAGTTATACAAATTATTTCTCATAGAATATTTAAAACAGAGTTGGAACTAAACTTATTACGATTTTTTGCAATGAAACTTTCAAAGTCATTTACACTATATGCAACAGAAAATGAACGAATTTATGTAAAGCCAGAAGACAGAGATCAAGTGCTTAAAGATTTTCACGACGCACCGTTGGGTGGTCATGTCGGAGGTAAACGAATGATTAAAAGAATGAGTCCTCTATTTACATGGGAAAATATGCGAAGAGATGTTTTGAATTATGTAAAGCAATGTGATTCTTGTCAAAAGAATAAAATATGGCCAGCAAATAAGATGCCAATGAAAATTACGACAACATCGTATGAACCCTTTGAAAAAATTTATATGGATGTGGTTATGTTACCAATTTCTAATAACGGAAACAATTGTGGACTTGTGATACAAGATGATTTAACAAGATTTTTGATTGTAGCTCCCATGGAAAACCAAGAAAGTACTACTGTTGCTAGAACTTTTGTTGAAAACTTTGTTTGTAAATTTGGTGCTCCTAAAGAAGTTGTAACCGATCGAGGTACAAACTTTGTAAGCAAATTATTGCAACATACATGCAAAATATTACACATTAAAAAGATCGTTACAAGTGCATATCATCCTCAAGCTAATTTAGTAGAGAGATCAAATAGAGAGTTGAAAGTTTATTTACGAAATTTTATTGGCAAAGATCCACAATGTTGGGATGAATTAATACCATATTTTATGTTTGAATACAACACTACCGAAAATTCATCAACTGGATATTCTCCCTATGAACTTTTGTATGGAAGAAAAGCTACTATACCAAGCACAATTTATAAAATCAATGATTCAGATTTAAATTATGACGACTATATTTGTTCAATGAAAGATATATTCAAGGATGCTCATGAAACTGCTAGAAACAACTTAATATTGTCAAAAGAAAAGAGAAAGGAAATTTATGACAAAAAGACAAATGATTGGGTACCAATGTGGGGAGATAGAGTTTTGGTACAAATGGTACAGACAGCAATTGGTCAAAAGTTACAAAATAAGTGGCGAGGCCCTTACGATATCGTTAAATTTAACAGCGATCAAACGACCACTATTAAAAATGGCAACAAATTTGAAGATGTACATAATAATAGACTAAGAAAATATAATGATTAAAATAACACTAAATGATAGTTCACAATGTACCCGTATTAAAATACATTTAAATTTTTTTTAACAATATACATTTAACATAATTTAAATTTAAAATTAAATGCTCCAATACAAGAAAAATATTTTGAAATGACAATTACAGTACAATTAAAATAAAGAAAAAATAAGCGATTTATGCAATGAATGACTTAGTATCATAAACGATTAATATCAAAAGACTACAATGAATGAAAATATTTATTTTAAACACGGGATTATTTATGTATATTGAACAAAAAAATAATAATAAAAAAAAAACTTATTGAATAGATATGATTGATGAATTAGAAAAAAACGAGTGTTATCAAGAGAACTGAATGAATCAAACAAATGTGTTACAAATACTGATTTTTTATATAGAAAAATAAACATGAAAAAAGAATATATGATTGATTTGATATGATAAATGAATTAATGTTGAGTTAAACAAAATATGAATGATTATTATCTAAAAAAATGCGCAAACAAGAATGTTATGAATTTGGGATGAAAGATAATTTTTATATATGATTGAATTGATGGGGTTTAAAAAAGAAACAGATTAAGAAAAATACCAGTACTGAGTTTATACATTATTTTTATTTATTTTTTTGAAAACCACGTGAAGCGATAATGATCAAATATAAACATAATAATGAAGCAGTGATGAAACACGTTAAAACAATTAAGAAGCTGTTGGGTTGCAATTTTGGGAATATACTTAATTGAGCTTAAATGGGTTAACAGGGTTTTAGAAAAACAATTACGCAATTTTTAACTACAAATAAAAACAAATCAAACGGACTGAACAATAATGAAATTTCAACGACAAGCAAATGAAGATGGTGTGATTATTAAATGTTCCAAAACAACATGTATGCAAGTAAGAATGTGTGTGAGAATAATTGGACAAGGGAAGGCCACCCAGAATGAAAGTTGAATGTAAACATGTGTTTTATAATTTACTTAACAATGGATTAAGAATATATTTTCAGATTTTTATACGCTAATACGAAGGATTTAGAGGAAACCATTGGAAGACGATCAAGAAGACAACAATTTCAACAAGGACGAATATGAACTACAGCTCAAGGAAAGGTAAAATTTGTGAGTATATCGTGGGGAATCTAAAAAGATCGAAAAGAACGGTATAAGTTCCGATCTAGGGATACATAAACTGATAAAGCAACGCCAAAGGGGGAAAAAAAAGTAGACAATTATACTCTATGGGGAGAGTTTTTATGTCGAATAAAGCTTCAAAACAGTTGTAATCCATGGGGGGATTAAATATGTTAATAACATTTCAAAACATTTGCACTTTACGGGGATAGTCAAATGATAATTAAAGGGAATGGATAAATAATGCTTCAAGGGAAAATCAAGGGATAAATAATGCTTCAAGGGATTTTTAAGGGATAAAATAATGCTTCAAGGGAAGAACACCTTTAAACTGATAAAATTCAGAGGGAAAAAAACAGAACATTATCATTAGACTGAAAATTGAACCAACAAATTTTCTTGCAAAATCAACATTTTATTGCGAATTGCTCAAATAAACAAATTGACTGAATGAGTGTAACAGATTTGAAAACACTGAATGACATACAGATTTCATAAAAAGTTGGAATAACAGAAAGGATATTTTAACATACGCAGTTTTGCAATGACAAGATGATAGGACGTATAGATCAATGAAAAACTTTATAGAGTAATTTTTTTTATTCAAGTATAACAATAATAGTCAATTAGAACTGATTTTTTCAAGTATTAAAAAAAAATAGAACTGATTTCATATAAAAATATCAACAAGATTTATAAGATTGTAAGTAAATTTGAATTTCAATTTTGCACAGAAATTAAATGATAGATTCCTGAAAATTATAAAATATTGTTCATGCGAAGAAAACAAGTTTTAAATTTTTGTGGGAGAAACAAAACTAAAAACTGAAGCAAAATATGGCAGAGACGGGAGACGAAACACAAGGATCGACGCGTTCGTATCCTGGTTCTACGCGTTCGTATGCAGAAGTTTGTGATGGCAAGATGGTGAGTGGCAAAGTCATGCGGGAGGTTGGACAGGTAACGGTGTTGATGTTGTTGTAAAAGGTCATATCAATGAGGATCAAGTACGAATTAAAACGCAATTTTAGTAACGAGACATTCACGTAAAACAAATCACTAAATCGAAATGAGGAATCAAGCGAAGTAAAGATGATTGAAATGCGAAACATCAATTATGGAACAAAAATGCATACTACACGCCTGAAACTATTGAAAAGGAGAAGATCATGATAAACAAATGATAACATCATCCGATGTCAATAATTTGAGATTGTCAAAGATACAAAGCAACTGGAAAAGTCAATTTTGGACAAAAATACTGGATTAACGAACAATTCACAATACTCAGCAAATGAGAAGTCAATGCACTCTCAAAACTGACCATAGTCAACTCACAGCTGGGTTATGAAGCATAATTCATGATGAAAACGACAATTGCACTAATCGACGAAATTCAACACCTTAGCCTCGAAAACTGACCAATTGATCAAGTCACTGTGGAATGAATAGCCTCACGAGAAAGACAATTTTTGATGGAAGACGACGACGATAACAACCAGCCGATCAACACAGTTCTACAACAACAACAAATTTTGCTTACAGTGGGAAAAATGCAATGATTTTTTTTAGGAGAGATAATGAAAATTAATTTCAAATGCAAGTTTATTTAAATCAGTTTCAATGAAAATATTTTTACAAGAGAAGTTCAAAACAGTAAATCAAGTAATTTAACAGGACAGAAGATCAAAAGAGTAATGAAAATAATTTTAAAGTAGAAAAATCAAAAGAACAATTATAATTATAAAGCAATTTACAAGAAAGCACAAGAAGAACAAATTGTAAACCGCGCGATCACTACACCCGACAATGTTCTTTCCATAGATGATCATTTCTTTCAGACGATCATCTAGCTGATAAGTGTGGGGGAGATTAACCGAACCAATTTTTTTTGAATCAATTTTTTTAAAGCCAGCCATTAAAGTATCTTTTTATGAATTTTTGCAAAGTAATTTTTACACAATTTAAATTATTAACTTTGGGAATATTATTTCAACCTACAAATAACTTTCGATAGATGTTCTTAATGCTTTTCAAGAATACAAACATCTAGCTGGTAAGTGTGGGGGAATGCAGCGACCTCAAATTTAAATCATTAAATTTGTCCATTTTCGATCCTCACCACAGTTCTGACCATGCGCGCTTACGCAAGCATAAATAATTTTACACGTCGACTCGCGTTGCGCGACAAATAATTAAGCTTATGTACAGGTGTGGATCATGAGTCATTCTCACCTGAAAAGCCCTTTATTAAATTTCGCCAATTGTTAGGCAATCAAAAAAATGGTTAAGCTTTCAATTATGAATGTGCGATGTTATTACACAGGGGAAATTGAGGGTGTGGCTTAACCAAATTCATTGGCATGTTCGTTCAATGGAGAATTCGACCTTCTCATTATTGACCAACATTTTTGAGAATGTTTTAGGAACATAATTTTGATATTCCAATAACATAATTTAAAGTTTCACGACAATGATTCGAACCCATGACTTCCGATTTTGAGGTGTACTCACTACACCATACGGAAAGTCATGAAGAATTGCAGAGGTCTGCATAATTTAATTCATGAGGTTCATCGATGCTTCTCATCGAAACGGACCACTTTTAGCAGAACAAAATTTAGTAGAGTTTTCGGGGACTGACTATAAAAACCCCAAAATTCTTGAGGAGGGCAGTTAGTTCCAGTCAGTTCCAGCCAGTTCAAGCCCAGTCCAGTTCCAGATCCTGAAGAAGCCCCAGACCAGCCGGACCCGCCAGCAGCCACCAGTAGCAGAGGCCCCAGTCCAGCCGGACTTAGCGGTGGAGGCCGCAGTCCGCCGGGACTTAGCCGCTGTGAAGAGTCCGCCGGGACTTAGCCGCTGTGAAGAGTCCGCCGGGACTTAGCCGCTGTGAAGAGTCCGCCGGGACTTAGCCGCTGTGAAGAGTCCGCCGGGACTTAGCCGCCGTGAAGAGTCCACCCGGGACTTAGGAGTTCGGGTCTGGCATGGTTCGGCGAAGAGGTCTGGAGGACAAGTCTGGCTTCAACGTAGAGAACTGG
>NC_068937.1:46844776-46996946 GCF_016801865.2 Culex pipiens pallens | reverse complement strand
CTCATGCAAATCGAAGAGGGGTCGGGGCAACTGCTGTGTGAGTTGGCGGAGAATTACCCACATCGGAGGGCTGAGAAACTTCAACAACTGAGTAAGGAATATCCCCGGTAAACCTGGATCTTTTGCAATCGGAAGCGTCTAATTTGGACAATTTCACCAAAGTTAGAATTTTGTTTAAGAAAAAAGTTAGGGTGAAAACGACTGCTCGAGTGTTTGAGTGCTTATACTTATGCTTGAAAATTTGGAAAACCTGTCTCAAGAAAGTACCTACGTAGTTTGTAGTTGGCTTCGTTGAATCCATTCAAAAAATAGTTTCCTACGCAGATGGTATTTGAAAATAAAAATATACAATTATGTCCGGATCTGAAATGAACCCTATGTTTGGATTGGAGTTGGGTAAGCACCATCCACATTGGTGAATTCACTTAGTTTTTAAGGTTTAAATTTATACATTAAGCAAATTGCAATTTTTATCAAAATTACTTTTAATTTTCAATCAGTTTCTTTGGATCTTAGAAAAGACAGATGTGGCAATTTCCTTCAAAGCTTTGTTCGGTGAAAAACACGTGAGCAAAGAGAAAGTGTTATCCTTTCATCTATTGTGGTATTGTGCAAAAGTTCATTCACAAATCCTCTCGACACAAAACTTGTTGACCTAGCTACGGCTTCAAAAGTTCACTTTTGAAGTATTCTTTACCTTGGAAGGTGAGGGTGTTGTTCTGGTACGTATGATTAGTGAAAGAGCACTTCTTGTTTGTTCTATTGATAAGCACACCAGGTTGGGCTGGAAATGTGTAAGGCTCTCAATCAATATTCGGTCTTGTATGCTCTTTTTGTGTACTTTTTTGCTGTCATGTTTGTGCTTCTAGTGGATCATTTTTTTTGGTATGCTGTGCTTCCCTCAAAATAAACCAAACAGTAAAGTTTCTCCTCTACAGAACACCCAAACTTGTCGAATGAAGCCATTGCGAGAAAGCTTCTACCGTTTTCTCCTCCCCAAAAAGCACCTGCCATGAAACCATCTATTAATACCTTTTGCCACTCGATTAGATTACAAAGCTGAGACTAATTTGCTCAAATTCATTTCCAAGTTTATTAATACGAAAAGCGCCTCACTCGTCTCCCATTTCTCCCCCGCAAGACACACATACAAACATGCACACACACACCATCATCGTCAAAGTCTTTCGCTCATCATTTTCCCATCCACTTGATTGATTTTCCAGTTCTGTGATTATTTCGCTTTTGTTGTTCGGAAGATAAAATTATTACACCCCCCCTTCTGCGAGGGCGTCCCTCCACCGTAATTTTCCACCCACGGGAAAATCATGTGCGTTACTCCTTCGATGGATGAGGGATGATGTGGTTCTCTGTGTAGGAGAATTCACCCTTCTGCTAGTAGACCAGAGAATATCATCGTTTTAGATATTAATGGGTGAAAGCTTTGCTCGAATTGAAGGCTGGATCTAGTGAAAGGACAGGGTGGTAGATCGATTGAATTACGAGTTTCTCTTTAAAGGTTCTAATTTTTTTCTGAATGAATAATAATACTCACGTAAAATATTTATGTTGTGCTAAGTTAACTAAATTGATTTTTCACTTTTTTAGTTTGGCTTAGCACCCTGTTTCTAAAGCTCCACTCTTCCCGTAACCATGCGACAGCAAATCGTCGAGACGCCATGCGAGCCCGGAGCTCATTCCCGTAACGCTAGATTGGTTCCGGAGAAAACCGTGAATTTTCGCCGAATTTTCCGTCGTGAGCTAATTGCTCATTTGAGCATCCGTTCATTGATCCGCGGTGGAATGGAACATGAAGCTTTATTTTCGGCACTTTTTTTTATTTATTTTGAAGAAACCGTCTAAAGTTGTTTTCAACTTAGCTGCAAGAGCCCTGAAGCGATTCTACGAAACAATTCTCTTGAAAAGGTTTTAAGCGGGAATTTCACTCAGATCAAAATGTTAGCAGACGAAGAGTGCGTTGGCTTTTCTGCTAGGAAGCTTTTTTTCTGTGTGTGCAAATAACAAGAAAAGCAACGCGTAAAGCTCAGCCACCCACTATGTACTGAACTCTGTGTGTCAGCAAGCTGGAGGAAGCATGTTTTGCGTTATTCATGATTGGTTTTATTGTGACTAGCGCTCTCTTGACCCAGAAAGAAGTGAGGACAAGCAAAATGGCAACTCTGGTGAACTTCAGATCAGCTTGAACGATATCTCGAATGAAAGCTCTCTTGTCTCACGAAGAGTGGTGAATTCAAAAAATTTAAACATTTGGAACTTGGTGAGCTAATAAAAAGATTTTTTAATTAAAATAAACTTAGTTTAAAGTTTACACCATTTCGCAACTATCGTTTTTCAACATGTATGCGAATTGATGTTTCAGATTCTTCTTGAGTCTGAAACTGCAGTGTTGGCATTTACAGTAAATAGTTACTGATAAATCCACTTATTTTGAGGAAACCTTTTAATGGCTCTTTTTCTTTAGATCATGATTTTTGTTTTTTTTTTAACTTCATCATCCCGGTACGAGAATCAAACACACAACCTCTGGATTGGAAACCCAGCACGCCGCTAGTCGAAACCCATCCCCTACCGGTCAGTATTCCCAGTGAGTAGAATTACTCTTTGAAGGGATCTGACTTTGCCGAGCCAGACAGGAATCGAACCCATCACCTTCCGCTTACAAGGCGAAACCCGTAACCTCACGGCCAACGAAGCTTGGCAAAGGTTTTAGTTTTTTGTTTTTTTTTTTGTTTTAAGTTTCAAGTTTCAAGTTTCAAGTTTCAAGTTTCAAGTTTCAAGTTTCAAGTTTCAAGTTTCAAGTTTCAAGTTTCAAGTTTCAAGTTTCAAGTTTCAAGTTTCAAGTTTCAAGTTTCAAGTTTCAAGTTTCAAGTTTCAAGTTTCAAGTTCCAAGTTTCAAGTTTCAAGTTTCAAGTTTCAAGTTTCAAGTTTCAAGTTTCAAGTTTCAAGTTTCAAGTTTCAAGTTTCAAGTTTCAAGTTTCAAGTTTCAAGTTTCAAGTTTCAAGTTTCAAGTTTCAAGTTTCAAGTTTCAAGTTTCAAGTTTCAAGTTTCATGTTTCAAGTTTCAAAATTCAAGTTTCAAGTTTCAAGTTTCAAGTTTCAAGTTTCATGTTTCAAGTTTCAAAATTCAAGTTTCAAGTTTCAAGTTTCAAGTTTCAAGTTTCAAGTTTCAAGTTTCAAGTTTCAAGTTTCAAGTTTCAAGTTTCAAGTTTCAAGTTTCAAGTTTCAAGTTTCAAGTTTCAAGTTTCAAGTTTCAAGTTTCAAGTTTCAAGTTTCAAGTTTCAAGTTTCAAGTTTCAAGTTTCAAGTTTCAAGTTTCAAGTTTCAAGTTTCAAGTTTCAAGTTTCAAGTTTCAAGTTTCAAGTTTCAAGTTTCAAGTTTCAAGTTTCAAGTTTCAAGTTTCAAGTTTCAAGTTTCAAGTTTCTAGTTTCAAGTTTCAAGTTTCAAGTTTCAAGTTTCAAGTTTCAAGTTTCAAGTTTCAAGTTTCAAGTTTCAAGTTTCAAGTTTCAAGTTTCAAGTTTCAAGTTTCAAGTTTCAAGTTTCAAGTTTCAAGTTTCAAGTTTCAAGTTTCAAGTTTCAAGTTTCAAGTTTCAAGTTTCAAGTTTCAAGTTTCAAGTTTCAAGTTTCAAGTTTCGAGTTTCAAGTTTGTTTTTTGTTTTTTGTTTTTTGTTTTTTGTTTTTTGTTTTTTTTTTTTTGTTTTTTGTTTTTTGTTTTTTGTTTTTTGTTTTTTGTTTTTTGTTTTTTGTTTTTTGTTTTTTGTTTTTTGTTTTTTGTTTTTTGTTTTTTGTTTTTTGTTTTTTGTTTTTTGTTTTTTGTTTTTTGTTTTTTGTTTTTTGTTTTTTGTTTTTTGTTTTTTGTTTTTTGTTTTTTGTTTTTTGTTTTTTGTTTTTTGTTTTTTGTTTTTTGTTTTTTGTTTTTTGTTTTTTGTTTTTTGTTTTTTGTTTTTTGTTTTTTGTTTTTTGTTTTTTGTTTTTTGTTTTTTGTTTTTTGTTTTTTGTTTTTTTGTTTTTTGTTTTTTGTTTTTTGTTTTTTGTTTTTTGTTTTTTGTTTTTTGTTTTTTGTTTTTTGTTTTTTGTTTTTTGTTTTTTGTTTTTTGTTTTTTGTTTTTTGTTTTTTGTTTTTTGTTTTTTGTTTTTTGTTTTTTGTTTTTTGTTTTTTGTTTTTTGTTTTTTGTTTTTTGTTTTTTGTTTTTTGTTTTTTGTTTTTTGTTTTTTGTTTTTTGTTTTTTGTTTTTTGTTTTTTGTTTTTTGTTTTTTGTTTTTTGTTTTTTGTTTTTTGTTTTTTGTTTTTTGTTTTTTGTTTTTTGTTTTTTGTTTTTTGTTTTTTGTTTTTTGTTTTTTGTTTTTTGTTTTTTGTTTTTTGTTTTTTGTTTTTTGTTTTTTGTTTTTTGTTTTTTGTTTTTTGTTTTTTGTTTTTTGTTTTTTGTTTTTTGTTTTTTGTTTTTTGTTTTTTGGAATTTAAATCCGTGTTTTATACCTATACTTTTCTGTACATTGCAAACTCGTTACTGAACAATTCCTTCAAAGACAAAGAGAGAAAGAGAGAAAAAATCAGAAAATGATCGCAAGCGAGCAAGTTTTCTTAGCTGGCAAGTTGCAACTATGGTGCAAACTATTTTGCAGTGCATAAGCATAAGAAAATATGCACTTTATTGTTTCAATCTTCGCGCGCGGAAAATGCACAATCAGAGGTTAGAAGAGGGTGGAGGTAGTAGGGTGGTGTCAGCTTGAAGCAAGCAAAAAAGTTCGACAAGATGACACACACACATTTTCTCGAAAACATTGAAAAAATGCAAGTAGAAATTCAGTCAACCTTAAAGTAAGAGGAGCTTTATTTAGGAAACACCAAAGTGGCCGGGAAAAACTTTCCCCAGGTAAAGATCCAATTTAATCACCGAAGCTTAATTTACTTCTTCTGAAATTGATACTGCTGCTAATGCCAAAGGTTAACCTATGAAACACATCCTTAAGCAAACGAAGCTTAGGTCTGGGAAAAAAGAAAAGTTCTTCTCTCAGCCACTTTTTTCCCTACACTTT
The DNA here is from genome assembly GCF_016801865.2 of Culex pipiens pallens. NCBI lineage: Eukaryota > Metazoa > Arthropoda > Insecta > Diptera > Culicidae > Culex > Culex pipiens. Next base: position 46,991,893 of record NC_068937.1, on the reverse strand, counting down.
TATTTGCGCTTCCCAGCCCCTGCAATTCTAGATTTCCGCTTTTTTCTCACTGCACTCGGAAAACCGCCCTTCTGATGAGAATTGAATGAGAGTTAATTCAATGGTCTTTTGCCCCAACTTCCCCCTGAAACAAAACTTGGTCAACTTTGGGCTTTCGACTTTACTTCCAGAAAATCAGCGGGGCAAAGGAAAATCCCCGACTTTTAGGGGAGGGGCAAAATTTCCCAGGTGCAAACTGAACGCGCGAACAAAGAAAAAAGCAAACTCTTGGCGCCGGAAGTTTGGGGTTTCCCGGGTTTATTGTGATTTTTCCCTAACACCACACCTCCCTCCTTTTGCGGGAAGTATCTCCAGGTGAAGCTTGATTGAGCATCAGCGAAAAGTTGGTTGGGTCGTGCTCGGTAAGGTTGATTGTTTTTTTGCCACGTGCAGTTTTTTTCTTTTACGCTCAGAAAATACGTCGGAAAAAGTTGAAAAATCATTGGCGTTATGATTTTATGATTTTATGATTTTATGATTTTATGATTTTATGATTTTATGATTTTATGATTTTATGATTTTATGATTTAATGATTTTATGATTTTATGATTTTATGATTTTATGATTTTATGATTTTATGATTTTATGATTTTATGATTTTATGATTTTATGATTTTATGATTTTATGATTTTATGATTTTATGATTTTATGATTTTATGATTTTATGATTTTATGATTTTATGATTTTATGATTTTATGATTTTATGATTTTATGATTTTATGATTTTATGATTTTATGATTTTATGATTTTATGATTTTATGATTTTATGATTTTATGATTTTATGATTTTATGATTTTATGATTTTATGATTTTATGATTTTATGATTTATGATTTTATGATTTTATGATTTTATGATTTTATGATTTTATGATTTTATGATTTTATGATTTTATGATTTTATGATTTTATGATTTTATGATTTTATGATTTTATGATTTTATGATTTTATGATTTTATGATTTTATGATTTTATGATTTTATGATTTTATGATTTTATGATTTTATGATTTTATGATTTTATGATTTTATGATTTTATGATTTTATGATTTTATGATTTTATGATTTTATGATTTTATGATTTTATGATTTTATGATTTTATGATTTTATGATTTTATGATTTTATGATTTTATGATTTTATGATTTTATGATTTTATGATTTTATGATTTTATGATTTTATGATTTTATGATTTTATGATTTTATGATTTTATGATTTTATGATTTTATGATTTTATGATTTTATGATTTTATGATTTTATGATTTTATGATTTTATGATTTTATGATTTTATGATTTTATGATTTTATGATTTTATGATTTTATGATTTTATGATTTTATGATTTTATGATTTTATGATTTTATGATTTTATGATTTTATGATTTTATGATTTTATGATTTTATGATTTTATGATTTTATGATTTTATGATTTTATGATTTTATGATTTTATGATTTTATGATTTTATGATTTTATGATTTTATGATTTTATGATTTTATGATTTTATGATTTTATGATTTTATGATTTTATGATTTTATGATTTTATGATTTTATGATTTTATGATTTTATGATTTTATGATTTTATGATTTTATGATTTTATGATTTTATGATTTTATGATTTTATGATTTTATGATTTTATGATTTTATGATTTTATGATTTTATGATTTTATGATTTTATGATTTTATGATTTTATGATTTTATGATTTTATGATTTTATGATTTTATGATTTTATGATTTTATGATTTTATGATTTTATGATTTGATTTATGATTTTATGATTTTATGATTTTATGATTTTATGATTTTATGATTTTATGATTTTATGATTTTATGATTTTATGATTTTATGATTTTATGATTTTATGATTTTATGATTTTATGATTTTATGATTTTATGATTTTATGATTTTATGATTTTATGATTTTATGATTTTATGATTTTATGATTTTATGATTTTATGATTTTATGATTTTATGATTTTATGATTTTATGATTTTATGATTTTATGATTTTATGATTTTATGATTTTATGATTTTATGATTTTATGATTTTATGATTTTATGATTTTATGATTTTATGATTTTATGATTTTATGATTTTATGATTTTATGATTTTATGATTTTATGATTTTATGATTTTATGATTTTATGATTTTATGATTTTATGATTTTATGATTTTATGATTTTATGATTTTATGATTTTATGATTTTATGATTTTATGATTTTATGATTTTATGATTTTATGATTTTATGATTTTATGATTTTATGATTTTATGATTTTATGATTTTATGATTTTATGATTTTATGATTTTATGATTTTATGATTTTATGATTTTATGATTTTATGATTTTATGATTTTATGATTTTATGATTTTATGATTTTATGATTTTATGATTTTATGATTTTATGATTTTATGATTTTATGATTTTATGATTTTATGATTTTATGATTTTATGATTTTATGATTTTATGATTTTATGATTTTATGATTTTATGATTTTATGATTTTATGATTTTATGATTTTATGATTTTATGATTTTATGATTTTATGATTTTATGATTTTATGATTTTATGATTTTATGATTTTATGATTTAATGATTTTATGATTTTATGATTTTATGATTTTATGATTTTATGATTTTATGATTTTATGATTTTATGATTTTATGATTTTATGATTTTATGATTTTATGATTTTATGATTTTATGATTTTATGATTTTATGATTTTATGATTTTATGATTTTATGATTTTATGATTTTATGATTTTATGATTTTATGATTTTATGATTTTATGATTTTATGATTTTATGATTTTATGATTTTATGATTTTATGATTTTATGATTTTATGATTTTATGATTTTATGATTTTATGATTTTATGATTTTATGATTTTATGATTTTATGATTTTATGATTTTATGATTTTATGATTTTATGATTTTATGATTTTATGATTTTATGATTTTATGATTTTATGATTTTATGATATTATGATTTTATGATTTTATGATTTTATGATTTTATGATTTTATGATTTTATGATTTTATGATATTATGATTTTATGATTTTATGATTTTATGATTTTATGATTTTCTGATATTATGATTTTATGATTTTATAATTATATGACAGCGCCTATGAGTCCGAACAATTTCTAGCTTTTGCAAAGATGTTTTTCTAGCAAGCAAGAAAATCCCCCCAAGCAAGAATGAAAAATGCAGCTCAGCAAAATATGCAGAGTGTGAAAAATAACGCATTTGGCATATTTTCCAGTACAACTTTGCAGTGTTCCGAGGATGTTGGTTTGTAAAAAATCTTTTAACTTTGTGAATTTGTTAACTAGTTTTGATAAGTACTAATTAATATACTTTTTCACATTGTTCTTATAACACAATTTAAAAAAGTGCACAAAATATTTCTAGACTTGTTCAACCCAAGTGTTTCATAGCATCGAATAATGGCATCTCTAAAAAATATGCGAAACTTAAGAAACTTCACACTACCAGCACCTGATCTAACCGACCTGACCTTTACTATATTGAGTGTTATGCCTCGGGACACGTCTGTTCGTTTATTTTGCTTCGCTTTTTTCCGTTGTCTTTTTTTTTTTTTTTTTTGTTTATGTTGGTGGAATGAGACAATTTTGCGTTATTTCACCAAAGTTTCGAAAAGTATTTATTTTGATGTATCTATTTTTTTTTTCTTTCTCCATAGTCAGCGAGTATTCATACAAGTACTTATTATTTTTTCAAACATTCAAATATACCTCATGAAAAAAATATAAGAAATACTAAGCATCATTTTGAAATTACATAGGGGAAATATACCCATTTTAATCAGTCTAAGCCGTTCGACCAATTCTAATCACTTTTGCCGTTTTCCGCTATTAAATCAACATTTTCAGATGTTTCATCAATGGAGAGTTGCTTGCTCACTTTTATTTGAGCTATTTATTACTTTTGAACAGTCAAAAACACTTTATGAAAGCTGTAATTCATGATCAAAGTGCTGATAGGCCGATAATAGAAATAGGCTGAGAAAGGGTATAGTTCCCCTAATAATAAATGTGTCAGTTAAACAGTTTGAAAAACTAAAAATCTAAGTTGACAAAACAACTCACTTGCTCACTGGTTTATACCTTTCTCCTCTGTTACTCTCTTACCCAATCAATCAATCGATAACTCACTCAATCACTCACTCACTCACCTACTCACACATACACACTCACTAACTCACTCACTCACTAACTCACTCACTTATAATCTCACTCACTTACTCTTTCATTCACTAACTTACTCGCTTACTTTCTCACTCACTCACTCTCTCACTCACTCATCCACTTACTCACTCATTCATTCACTCCATCTGTCACTCACTTACTCTTTCATTCATTTACTCACTCAATCACTCACTCACTTACTCTTTCATTCATTTACTCACTCAATCACTCACTTACTTACTTACTAATCCACTCACTCATTCACCCACTCACTCATTCATTCACTCACTCACACATTCATTCACTCACTCACTCACTCACTCACTCTCTCACTCACTCACTCACTCACTCACTCACTCACTCACTCACTAACTAACTCACTAACTCACTCACTCACTTACTCTCTCAATCACTTACTCTTTCATTCACTCACTTACTTACTCACTAATTCACTCACTATCTCATTCATTCGTTCACTCACTAACTCACTAACCCCTTTTTAAAGTGATTGTTTTATAATTGGCAAACGTGTTCAAAAAGTGAGTATAGTGAGTAAAAATGCTTTGCGTTAAAATTTAATTTCAAATTTAAAGAGAAGTATCCAAATAACAACTCCTCAAAACCTGTTGATGCCAACGATAACGACAACAATGACTCGCGAGAAACTCGTGGTGATGCTTTATAGGTCACCATCTAGCTGTGTTTCCACCAGAGGAGAGTTATGAGGATGAGCCAGGATTTTTTGCTGGATGCTTTCAGCGGCGTGTGTTGTTTTGCTGGAGCTCGACCTAACCTCACAATGTTATGGTGTGCCGTAGTGATTTGGACTCCACGGGTAGAAAGCGCAACAAATGGGTAATTAAAACGGTCTACCCTGGTGGGGTAATTAGTGCGGTGGCCGCAGGAAGTGAGGTTTGGGCTGAGGGGGAAAGTTTGCTGGCTAGCTGGATGCCCGGTTGGCCATCTTTGGCTAGGAAAATGTCGTGGAATCAATTAAATCATCATTATCATCAGTGAGCGAGCGAGTGAGTGAGTTAGCGAGTGAGTGTGTGAAATAGTGAGTGATTAAGTGAGTGAATGATTGAATGAGTGAGTGAGTGAATGAGTGAGTAAGTGAGATAGTGAGAAAGTGAGTGAGTAGTTAAAATATTGAGTGAGTTACAAAGTGTATCATAAAAAGGTGAGCAATTAAGTGAGCATATTTGCGGTGGGTAAGTAAGTGAGTGAGTTTTGCTTGAATTGGTCACAGACAGAAAAAAAACCCTAAACCCTAAAATAAATAAAAATAAGTAGTACCAACTTTGTTATTGATCACGTTTGCATTGTCTAGTTGAGTTTTTTACACACTGATAAACTCAGAAATTCAATATTCTGTCACCTGCTTGCCGTTCCACTACAAAGCACAACGTGTTTTTCTTCCATCTGACAGCAAACAAAACAAAAAAAAAAACAAAAAAATAAACGAGTTATATCTGACGACGACAATAAAGACATTGAAATTCGCTTTTTATCTTATTCATCGTCGTCCAGGAAACACATTGCAAATGTAAGATTGAGAGTGGAGAAAAAAAAGTGAAGAAAATAAACTTTTTTCTTTTTGTTCAACTTTTTCTCACATAACAACCAAGTTCGACTTGAACTTGGTAGTACGCGCGCAATCAAGATAATCTCGAACGCAAACACAGTCACAAAGTCACACACACATACACTCACTTAGACAGGGGCACAATTGAGAAAAAAAGGCAGCATGACGCGAACAAAACAAACAACTTTTCCCAGCCAACTTCCTCGTTGTGCTTCTTCTTTCTGACTGTTGTTTTACTCTTTTGTAATATTACCAAGATTGGGAGACAGGAGGTTGGCGTGTATATGCTTTGTTGATATTATTTTCTTATTCTGTTTCTATATTGAACTGTTTTTTTTAATGTTTTGTCACTTCTCATAAAATGTAAAGCAGCACCTTAAACAATTCATTTTAGCAAAAAAAAAATGCGAGAAAAAATTACAACGGTCAAGAAGAAAAAAAGCCCTTTAAACGACTGTTTAAAAATTCAGTGGTCCACGTTATGGCGATACGACCATTGTTTGCACTGACATTGAAATGCTATAATCGCTTCCCGCTATTGTTATTTTAGTTGAGTTTTTTGAACCTTCGATTGTGATTTTTTTCAGTCTTTTTAGAAAATACATTTTTTAAGCATCAAAACTCATCGACAAGAGGATTTATAAATTTTTGATGAAAAGAATCACAAATACAAAATAATATCACAGCGATTCAAGGGTTAACACGATGGTAAAGAAGACGGGAAAATTTCTACCATTTTCACTGCCAGTGGATTGTGCAAGTGACGTTTGTTGGTGTGCCATAAAAATGCTAATAATCCTGGCAATCATCACTTGCGCTGGACAGCAGCTGTTCTGCTGGGAAAATGAGGTATAATTACCCATTTAGGTTTGCTTTGCTTTTCTTGTTTTTTTTTTTTGTATTTGTGTGACTTTAAAAGGCTACAGTTCAAGATTGTGTAAATCTGGTATCGGAGTTATAAATTTTTGAAAAAAGAAAAATATTTAGAAAACATTGAAAATTACGTTGAAAAACTTACAAAAAATTTCTCCAATTTTCTATTTAACCTTTTCAGGCCTCATAGGTTATTTATGACCCTAAACAGTCCGTCTTCATATTTGAAACAGTTTAAAGAACTCCATTGTTAAAATAATCATAAAAAAACGATTATTGAGCATGGTGATTATCTTTATCATTTATTTGAATGAAATCCATGAAATCCAAAACATTTTAACTATTTTTTCAAGGTTTTTATTCGATAACATTATCGTCGATAATATTATCGTCTGACAATTACGATAATCGTTATTTCGAGATTCTTTTGGCGATAATCTTATCGCCGATAATGGACGATAACTCATTTTTTATTTTTTTCTTTAATCAATAATATTGTTAAATTTTCAATGCTTTCACTAAGAATATATTTTTTTTAAATATAGTATGTTTCAAAGTATAAATTGGTACCAAAAATTGTTCACAAAATACCGTATTTTTTGAAAATACTTAAATTTTTATAATTTACAATATGGATGTTAAACGAAGCAAAATTTTGTATGATTTTTTTATTAATTGGTTTTTTTTTAAATACTGAAAGTTTCACAAATTACCGTATTTTTTTCCAAAATATTCTAATTTTCAAAATTTGTAATATGTGTGATAAACGAAGTGAAATTTGGTTTACTTTTTCAAAAAAGATTTTTTTTAAATACAAAAATGTTCACAAAATACCAAGTTTTTTCGGAAGTAATACCCATATTGCAAAGTTTTCATAATTTGCAATATGGGTATCAAACGAAGCGAAATTTTGCATGCTATAAACATACATTCAAATTGTGTATGCTTTTTATGTATAATACGTCGTGTGATGCCCAGAACGAATTAAAAAATATTGAGTATTTCCGAAAAAATAAAGTGAAAAAGCATACAAAATTTCGCTTCGCTGAAATCAATAAATGTAATGGTCAACTAGGTTTTGTAAATAGTCTGAACATTTTAGTGTGAAAATAAGTAAAATTCTGTTGTTTGGTAATTGTGGGAGGCAGTATTATGTTGAACATGATAAAACGGTCTTAAAATTGATCAGTTAGCACAAGAGATGTAGAAAATTATGATGCAAAATGTCTACTACTGACAAACACATTCTGGGCAAAATATTCGAAATCTAGAAAAAAGGCGATATTCTAAACAATATAACCTTATAGGATATTAATTCTTCTTAATATGATGATCTAGAAATTTAAATGTATGTAGAGCAAAACAAGGTGAGGAATCTAGATGAAAGAGAGTTGCTCTCTTGCTCACTGTCTTGTCCGAACAACATACTAACTTAGACTTACCATTTCATTATTTCAATTTAAAAATTTCTCAAATATAAACAAGCGGTTTGCAGCAAATTTAGATGGTGTACAATTTGTATCAATTTATTACATCTTTTATGAAGTAATATTTACTCAATAAAGATTGCAAAGTGGCGTTTCATTATAAAAGTGGTTATTCTACTTTTTTCTGACATAATAATAAACTCATTTTCAGATGATTACCATACAAAAAAATGCATTTTTTCCTTTACTAATATTTTTTTCTATGAAATCAGAAGATATTTTTTGTTGTTAAAAATAAATGATCGGTTACGTGACTGATTTAATCATATTTTAATCATGATATTTTAGGTTTGGGATTTGAGAATATTTGTGACGTTTGATCAATTAAGAGCGAGTCCACGAGCAAAGCATACCCATCTCGCATCGACCTCACCAATCTGCCTGAAATATTCAGGGGTTGTTTGTACATATGAAACTAGCATCTGGTCAAAATATGAGCACTCTAGGTCAACGGGAAGTGGGGCAAATCGGGACACAAAGTTTGAAGGTTCAAAAACGTCAAAAATCTTAAAAAAGCTATAACTCACGCAAAATTCAATTTAATTTCAAAATTCAAAATGCATCTGAAAGGGCTTAAAAAATGCAACAAAATGCAGGGAAAAGCATCCCAATTGGTTTAAACTAAAAGGAGTCATTGACATTTTTGTGAAAAAATAGCATAATTTTCAAACTCAAATAAAAAAGTGTTCCATCCAGATATCAACTCGGTTCGAACTGCAGCTTGTAGGGGACATCTGGGACTACCATCTGAGACTGAGACCGCTTTGGGTAAGGCAGTTTGACATATTAAATAGACACTTTTACTTTTAGTGAATTTTTTGGTTGTACATTTTTGCTCGGGGGACCCCTTCAAATTTTCCGGTGATAATTTTATCATATTCGTGTTCCTGAGACAATTTCACAACAGAAACATGCATAAAAATGTTTATTTTCATTCATTTTAACCCTTTAAAAAATGAAAGTTAAAAAAAAATAAGAAGCTGCTTTTTTCTGGTGTCATCTAGTATCCTTGGAAACGAACTTGATTTTGAATAAATGTGAATCGAAGATTTTTTTAACTTTCATTTTTTAAAGGGTTAAAATGAATGAAAATAAACATTTTCATGCATGTTTCCCACTTCCCGTTGACCTAGAGTGCTCATATTTTGACCAGATGCTAGTTTCATATGTACAAACAACCCCTGAATATTTCAGGCAGATTGGTGAGGTCCAAACGACGTCCCATACAAAGGGGTATGCCCTGTTCGTGGACTCGCTCTTAAATTGCTTACTGAGTAAAGAAAAATAACAAACAAGTCATTAAAAGCACTCAACCTACAATGAAAATCAAAACAAAAGTGAATCAACAGCACTTTACTCAACTCAAAAAAAAAAAATCTTAAAAGTAACTCCCCTTTCTTTCCCAAAAGTAGAAAAAAATGCTCTCATTTTTTCCCCCTCTCCTCAAAACCAATCATCCAAACCCCAAAAGAGAGTCGCCCAACTTTGCGAAATGCAAAGCAAAAGTGGGGTGAGAGGTTTTAAAAAGAACCACAAACTAAATTAAAATGTTAATTACTGCTTGCCCGCAGTTAACCCTTTTGCTGGATAGAGGAAGGGATAAATGATGGTGGGAAAAGGATTCTTAATGGGGAGGGAGGGGAGAAGGTTTGTGGTTCAACATTACTTTTAAGGTAAGGTATAAAAAGATTGCGTGGGCGGCCACGTCAAGTTCAGGGGTTGATTCACCTTTCAGGCATGATTGATTACGCGTGTCCATTTGGGATACATTAAGGGGAGGAGAGAGCAAAAAAAGCTAACAAAATTATAAAAGATAAAAAGAGTCTCGCTGGAACACCTGTTGTTGTTAACCACATTGATTGAAGTTATGTTTTTGTTTTCTGGAACAAACAAAATTAAAGATTCTCGGTTGGAAAACTCTTTTTTTATTTTTCTATGTCTAAAATACTGTCCAGCAAGCAAAAACGAAAGTCCAAGTTTGGGAAACTGTCTGATGGGAACAAGTTTAGTAGGGTAGAAACAATTACCAAAAACTGTTCCAAAGGACAAACTTTCACGACAAAATTGAAACACGTGGGGATTTGTTCGACGGGCAGCAGCAGGGTGATAAAACTACAACAAATTGCTCCGCACTGAGGACGAGCCAGCTGGGCAGGGAAAAGTTGGTTCGAAAGAAGTTACAAGTTTTGTCGAACATTCGTGAGGCGGAAATAGTTCCAAAAAGAAGACACATGCAGGAACACGTGTCCTGCTTCTTTCGAGGACGCCATCAGGTTACGATTACCGGGGCGGAACAACGATCTCAACGGGCACTGAAGTGTTGAAGTGCTTTTCTTGGGAATGCAACAAGCAGCGAAGAACAAACGAGTTGAAAAGTGCTTGCAACAAGTAGAGGGGAATTGAGCTGATTTTGAGGTTTAAATTTTAGCAATAAGTGAAGTCACATTTCTATTTTAAAAAATGTTACTTTTAAAAATATTAAGTAAAATGTACTGTAGAATTTAATAAGAAAACATATTTAAATAATTAGTTACATTTCTAACACGGTATCATCTTCCTAAACAATCCTGTTTCGTGACAAGTTCCCATCCTTTTGAAAGATGAAAGAAAAAACAGTCTGCTCCTTTTGGAAGGAAGTCAACCAGCAGAAATGCACGGATGTTAAACACGGAAAACTACAGGACAGACACACACTCACCTTGCTTTCCACGCTTTCCTCGGACCTCGGAGGAGTCAACTTTTCCCCCTCCTAGTTGGTGTCGTATATCGCACAAGGAAAAGCTTGCGTAGTGTTACGTGATCAGGAAGAAATGTGAAGTTCTGGTGCCAAGTGGGTCGTTACAGCCGCATCTTAGTTCCCGAGCAGGGGTAAATAACACGGGAATACCAAATTTTGGTATTACTTGGGCAAATAACAGGGACCAAAATGTGCCCTTGGTTGCCCAGTAATAGATGGTAAAATACCATGAAATCATACCAAAGTCTAGTATGTGGAAGGGCACAACAATACCAAACCATGTTATTCCAAGGGTAAAATAATACCTCAAAATAAAACCATTTCAATACCAAGTTGAGGTCTTCTGGATTTTTGAACATTGCTTGAATACCAAAACTTGGTATTGCCATGGTTTTATTTTCAGGTATTCCCGCGCCCTTGGAAAATCAGATTTTGGTATTCCTGTGGTCTTCCACATACATGATTTTGGTATGATTTCATGGTATTTTACCATCTATTACTGGTACATTTTGGTCGCTGGTATTTGCACAAACAGTACCTAAATTTGGTATTTTCATACCATTTTTAGTGCAACAGTTGCAGTTAGTGAAAAAACGGAAATGATCCATATGCAACAGCCAAATCTACTCACCTGATGATTCCATGTTGTTCTTAGTGATATTCTTCACCACATTGAATGCATTTGTCATTGATGAACGGCCTGTGCTTGAAGTTCTTGAAGATTCTAAAAAATAACAAGATTGAAAAATAAGTGTTATTAAAATGAAACTGGATTGAAATTCACCAAAATTCTATAATCTGTCGATTAACTCGTTTTTTCAAAGTATTTGGTTATCCCAACTTAGAGAAATTTCAACGTTTAAAAAAAATCTTAGTGGGTATATAAAAAAAAAATTAAAATCAGCTTTAACATTTTTGGGTTTCAAGTCATTTTAGCGCAAAATTAATTATCTCATCAAAATTTATAAAAAAATTTCCCATAGTTTCAGATGAATTTGATGACACCTTTCAATACCAAAATAATACCAAAATGTGGCATCCTGACTTAGAAATTTTTCCACAATGTCAAGTCATTTCTTTAGGGGGTATTATATCAAAAATGTTTAAAATCAAGTTTGGAATTTCCGGTTTTCAATGAAAGCATTCGCTTTGAGACATAATTTTAGCGCAAAATTAATTATTTTGTCAAAATTGGTCAAAATTTTCCCATAGTTTCAGAGGAATTTGATAAAACACTGTAATACCAAAAGAATACCAATATGTGGTGTTCTACCATTGACAAATTCTGCAATTTTGCAATATCAAAACAATACCTTTAATTGGTATGATAGCACATTTTGCTCTTGCATAATCCTTAAGACAAATTTTAATGGGTCCAGGAATACCAAAATTTGGTATTGATACCAGAGAAAGGTATTATTACGCATTTCCCTTGTTATTTACCCATGCTCGGGTTTAAGACTATCTTACTTTAAGGGGAAGTTTTCAACTTTAGCTTGAACTGAATAGCAACTTTAGTGATGTGAGTTTTAACGAAAATTAGAATAATTTCATAATTCCTTCTATCCACTGATTCTGAAAGCTTTCAGTCATTTGAAACCCAAATAACTTCGTCATTCGTAGTCAAATTTTCTTCGTCAAAAACTGTCTAAATCTACCTCTTTTATTCGAGCTTCATCACGCATGAAGCTTTCTCTCATTCACAAAAGTTCCGTTCCTATTTAGAAAACACAAATTAAACTTAACTTAGTCGAAAGAAGTGAGAATAAATTACCGTGCACACGCAATTCTTGTCGGCCCAGCTGATAATGAGAAACCACAACGAAACAATTCCGTCCGCGCCCACGTGAAAACTTTGGTCCCCGTTAATCCATGCGAATAAAGTGATTATCCTTGAACTCTCCTCGACAACCCGCAGATTCGTGTGCACGGGGGAGGGAAAACGGTCAGCTGCGTTGAATTGTTAGCTGGAACTTAACTTCTCTTTTTCGTTTTTTTTTTTTCGGTGGGGAAAAGTAGAACAAGTTTTCCTAATGTGGGCGTACGTGGTGGTGCCACGTGCACCTGGTCGAGCTCACAGGGTGGAAGTAGTTTGGCTGTACATGATTTGGAAGTTTAGGAAGTTTAAGCATTTCATGAAAATAACTACGAAGATATTCAAATATGTGTTTTTTTATGGTCGATGATTTTATATGATTTTTATTAAATTATATGATTGCAACCATCTTAAATACAAAAAGACAACATTTAAAGTTTTTCAAATAAATTTTGGATGTGTTTAGCATCATCCACAAATGACGAACAGTCATCCAACATATTCGGAACACTTTTGTGATAATTTATCAATAGCATGCTAAATGGGTAACTCTCCGCCAACTCACACAGCAGTTGCCCCGACCCATCTTCGATTTGCTTGAAACTTTGTCCTAAGGGGTAACTTTTGTCCCTGATCTCGAATCCGAGGTCCATTTTTTGATATCTCGTGACGGAGGGGCGGTACGACCCCTTTCATTTTTGAACATGCGAAAAAAGATGTGTTTTTCAATAATTTGCAGCCTGAAACGGTGTTGAGATAGAAATTTGGTTTCAAAGGAATTTTTATGTAAAATTAGACGCCCGATTTTATGTAAAATTAGACGCTCGATTTAATAGCGTACTCAGAATTCCAAAAAAAAACGTATTTTTCATCGAAAAAAAAACACTAAAAAAGTTTGAATAACTCTGCCATTTTCCATTACTCGACTGTACAAATTTTTGGAACATTATTTTATGGGAAATTTAATGTTCGTTTTGAATCTACATTGACCAGAAGGGTCATTTTTTTTATTTAGAACAAAAAATTTCCTTTTAAAATTTCGTGTTTTTTCTAACTTTGCAGGGTTATTTTTTAGAGTGTAATGATGTTCTACAAAGTTGTAGAGCAGACAATTACAAAAATTTAAATATATAAACATAAGGGGTTTGCTTATAAACATCACAAGTTATCGCGATTTTACAAAAAAAAAGTTTTGAAAAAGTAACTTTTTGCGTTTCTCTTTGTTTCGTCGTCCGTGTCTGTCACGGGGGCCATGCTCAACGACGACCAATTCATTTAAAACTATTTTTTTCGTAAAATCGCGATAACTCGTGATGTTTATAAGCAAACCCCTTATGTCTATATGTCAAAATTTTTGTAATTGTCTGCTCTACAACTTTGTAGAACATTGTTACACTCTAAAAAATAACCCTGCAAAGTTAGAAAAAACACGAAATTTTAAAATGAAAATTTTTGTTTTAAATGAAAAAATGACCCTTCTTGGTCAATGTAGATTCGAAAAGTACATTAAATGTTTAAAACCCGTCTGATCATACATTTTTAGAAAGGTATTTGAAAGACCTTTCTAATGAGCCCAAAACATTGAAGATCTGATAACCCTATCAAAAGTTATGAGCACTTTAGTTACATTTGTTGATGAAAAAGTTGTCCGGATCTATCATGCGACCCATCGTTGGATAGGTAATCAAAAGACTTTTCCAACAAGCCCAAAAGATTGAAGATCTGATAACCCTATCAAAAGTTATGAGCACCTAAGTGTCATTTGTGCACATTTCAGAGTCCGGATCTCAAATATTTTGATGAAAAAGTTGTTCGGATCTATCATGCGACCCTTCGTTGGATAGGTAATCAAAAGTCCTTTCCAACAAACACAAAAAATTGAAGATCTGATAGCCCTATCAAAAGTTATGAGCACCTTGTAGCCGTTGCGATTCGATCGGTTGCAAACGGTGCAGCTTATGCGCCACTCCCGTGAGGGAGACTGCCCGCCATGTTAAATTTGCCCGGTTTGAGACTCTCAAAGAGGTGCTCGGTTGAACTTCTTCCCAGGGAAGAAGCAAGATCGAATCGGCCAGCGTACCAAAGTGACCCACAAGAACGGTACGGAAAGCAAGGGGTTTCCAGCATCAAGGATTACTGACCAGTCTAAATGGAATTACCAGGATTACTGGCAATATGTCATGAATTACTTTGATTTCCCAGAATTACTTGGGATTTCCAGAAACCACGCAGAATTGCTCAAATTTATAAAAATAACTTGGAACTACTGCCTAGCTTCCAGCATATTGAGAATTGGATAGAATGACAGCTGTCAAATGTACAAAACCACGTGCTTGGCAATAGTACGTCCATCCCGGGAATTCCCGGCACAAAATTCCCGGGATTTTTATGTTGTACGGGGAATTTCCGGAACTAAACAAAAATCATAATTGGGTACTAAAGCCCTATGTCAATTTTTATGTACAACGGTAAAAAACACGATCAAAACCCATTTCTGATCACTTTTTTTCATTTTAATGCAAAAAAAAAATACTGACACGACAACATTTTTTCGATGTATCAACTATGGTCCCCTTGAAACGAGCTGTCAAGTAGGAACTTTTCTGTCAAGAAGGACCGCGAGGTTAATTTTTCCAAATTGATTTAAAAATCCATTTTAAACTCTTTGTGGTCGTACAAAGGGTCATAGTACTCAGAAAAATAAGCTTTATTGCTGCAAACAATAATATCAGCAATCTTAGCTTCATTTTAGGACCCAATTTGGCCTGGAAATTACATTAGTATTACAATTAATAAGTTTAAACTTTTCTAAAATTTTACATACATTGGTACCATTTTATTTGTTGTCATTTTTGTTTTTAGACATCTTAAACCAATTTTCAAGCTGTTTTATTCATGTCATATAGAAATAAATAAAAAATAAATATTTATAAGATAATTATTTAATTTGAATTAGAAATGTGGTGCATATAAAATTCAAAGCACAACAGAGAAAAGCAAAAATTTGTTTAACACTGGAACGCACAAAGCATGTCCAACTTACACAGACGCCAAGCCTCCCAAAAAAGGAGGAACAGTAACTTCAACTCACTGGTTCTTGGGCATTACTCAACCAATCGGGACGATTCTTGTTTCCAGTGATTTGTAAGAATGTCTAGATGATCCTAAAATTGTGCAGAACTTAATTCGATCAAATCTGTAATTCTTGCGATCAAAAACATCGTTCCACCTTTTTTAAAACGACTGCCGCCGCGGAATTTTTGGCGATTTTTTTTTACACGCGAAAAAAAAAAGTTGGAACGATGTTTTTGATCGCAAAAATTACAGATTTGATCGAATTAAGTTCTGCAAAGTTCTATAATCATCTAAATATCAAACAGATCACTGGAAAGAAGAATCATCTTGATTGGTTGAGTTATGCCCGAGAACCAGCGAGTTGAAGTTACCGTTCCAACTTTTTTGGAGCCTTGGGCGTTGGAATGTTAAGCTATCTAAAAACTGCTATCCTTGTTTAGATTGATATTAATAGTATTGAGCTAATTCTATAAATTTAAAGCTTGAAAAAAATAACAAATATAAAGAAAACATAGATTTTATGACTTTTTTAAAAACTAAAAACTTCCCGGGAATAAATAAATATTTTTCCCGTTTTCCGGGAAACTCAAAACCTGGGAAAATTAGACGTCCTGCTTGGAAATCATCGAACAATTGGGTAAATATCAACAGCATTTTGAAAACTGATTTTGGCGTTTGAGTGCATTTAAAATTCAAAGCACAACAAAGAACAAAAAAAATCTTCAAAACTATCTAAAAGTGCTATCCCTGTTAAGATTGATTTTAATAGTATTGAGCTAATAGTTTGATTTTAAAAACATAACTAATAAATATAAAGATAACATAGATTTTATGACGTTTTCAAAAATTTCCCGGGATAAAAAATATATTTTTTCCGTTTTCCGGTAAACTCAAAACCCGGGAATATTGGACGCCCTACTTGGAAATCGTCGAATAATGTGGTAAACATCAACGTCAGTTTGACAACTGATTTTGACGTTTGAGTGTTTTTCATCCGAATACATTTGAATTAGAGAGCATCCAAATTGGCGGACATTTCGAATCCGCTCGGTACTTCTTACAACCATAAAAAGCATCAAGGAAAAGCAAAATGCATTCTGCCGATTTACCTATAAAGAATTACTAGTAGTTACTTGAATTAATGGGAATACACGAATTACTGAGTAACTATGGAATTACTCGAATTACTACGGAATTACTAGGTAATTCCAGAATTACAGGAATTACTGCAGAATTGCGGAGTTATTCTGGAATTACTGAATTACTTACTCAAAATCCGAATGATCCCGTACTAGCTGTAACTTTGGTTTCATACATGAAAATTAATAGGCAATAAATAGAATTATAAAAGGTTTATCGAAATTATCTTTTTAACAATTTTTTTTTATTATTTTATTATTTTCTGAAGTATGTTTTCACAAACAAGAATCATGGAATTACCAGGATTACTGGGATTATTAGGAATTACCAGGATTACTCTGGAATTACTCAGTAAATCCGGAATTACAGAATTACTTGCTCAAATTCCAAGTAATTCCGGATTAGTGACCAGTCTGACACGATGCTGGAAACCCCTTGACGGAAAGCTCAGCCTCCCGAAAAAGCTCCTCAGAAATCCGCCAGTATAGGACCCCCCGTGCCCGTATGAATCATCATGGGTAGTACCGACACCCGCCACCAGAGAACTTCACGAAGCATGGGAAATACGCAGAACTTTTGCATTGGGGAGGAAAGGACTGGGAACGGACCCTAAAGTGACGGAAGCAGCGCTCCGGATCGACCAAAAAAACTAACACGTGAGCTCATTTTAACTGCAGGGACTTTTATTGAACTCCAAAATAATCACTCATAATTTGGTTGGCAGGGAATCAAAAAGAGGTGCTCGTTTATTGGACTAGTCTAACATTTGTGTATTTCATTCATTGTTCTGTTCTAGCGTCTAGACATCTCCCTACTGTGTGCGTTTGCTCTCCCTACTGTCTACTCTTCGTTCTTCTGTTACCCCGTGCTTTTGTGCTCAAACCTCTACCAAATCTTCAGCTCGTCAGCTGGAACAGCTGATCGCTGACGTCACCGGCAGTCAAGCGGACTGCGGCAGACAAAAGGCACTAGAGTGCGATGTCGTGGATGTGTGGGCGGATCAATAAAGGCCGTCACACTCCGGGCACATGGTCAACACGCGCTTAAACAAAATGGACGCCCTCCATCAAAATGGCGTCCGCTCTACGGCCGCAGCCGGAACGGAAAAACGTTCGTGACGCCTTCTGTGGCCGTCACCCTTCCCCCGATGAAATAGAACGGACTCACCGGACTGCTGCTGTTGCTCCTGTTACTTGTTGATGCTGCTGCTGATGTTCACCGCGTGAACGACGCTGCCGGTTCGACCTACGAGGGCGCGGTCGACTTCGATGATGTTGCGCGGGCCGGAACTTGGCTTTCCGGGCCAGCACGTGGGCGGATGGAACCGCCTCCAGACGAGATGTTGACGGCTCGTCTCTTCTGGCGATGTAGCGTGTGCCAGGTCAAACTTGTCCCACACTCGATGCGGGGCGGTGGTGGACGCGCGCTCGATCTCCTACTGGTGCTGCTTTGCTGGTAGGGCGAAAGGAAGCGAAGCCAACAAACTTCGCACGGGGTAACGGGTTTTTACCTGATCTCTAGCTAGGCCGCACTAGGGCTCACTTCTTCGCACACACTATCGCACACAATTCTAGCTTCGACGAGATCTAGGGGGGGAGAAGTTAGAATTTAAAGCCTAACCGGAAACACTACCACGCCACTTTCAAACCTCAGGACTGGAAAAAGGGAACCCGGGATAAAAGTCCGCGCACTCCACACTTCACAAAGGTCTGGGACAAAGTGAACGAGTACTAGGTTCCTCAGAACGGGGAAAGTGGCCCCAGACGTACTTTTGGTACGCCGTTTCCCGGAGATTG
Source organism: Culex pipiens pallens (assembly GCF_016801865.2). Taxonomy (NCBI): domain Eukaryota; kingdom Metazoa; phylum Arthropoda; class Insecta; order Diptera; family Culicidae; genus Culex; species Culex pipiens. The sequence continues at coordinate 46,973,094 of NC_068937.1, read as the reverse complement.
CCTCGGGCTTCTTCGGATCTTTAAAGATCTGAGTTCCCGTCTCACTCTAGCGGTCGGCAATGGCTCTGACCGTCCCTTTCCGTCTTCCCGAAGGATTCAACATATGAGCGACCTCCGCGAGATTCTCTCTCCAGGTCTTAAACCGGTAACGAAAGTTACCAACGATCGTGAGGGCTAACATCACCTACATTGATTACCGTGGTAACGGAGATCAAATTACATTTAAAGACGAACGGAAAAACCAAAATAAATAAATAAGTAAATGCTAACAAGTGCAACTGTTACAACCTAAGTGTCATTTGTACACATTTCAGAGGCCGGATCTCAAATATTTTGATGAAAAAATTGTTCGGATCTATCCGGAGATCTTTCTCCCGGGATTTTGTTGATTTGAAACTCCCGGGAAAAATTAACAGATATATTTTTTTACTGCTTTAAGGCTTAAAAAACTTTACCTTAATATAACTATTGAAAGTGAACAATTTTCATGAAACAGCCCCGTAGGTGTTGTTCTAATATTACGTCCAATGATTTTTGGGATTCTAGACCCCATACTCCATGTAGATATGTTGTAAGAAGTAAAATTTAGATAAAATTTGTAGGTTTGACATTCTTACTACAGAAACAAATATGTACATAATTGTGAGGAAGGCACCAACCACCATCGGTGGATTAAGTAACGTTTTTATTATTTACGACCAGAAATCACAAGCCGATGCCAATTGAGGATTAACGTAGAAGTTGGTTAATAAGCAATTCCAGCTCAAATCAGGAATTTTTCTGGTACTTTTGTACCCGACCCTCTCCGATTTCAATGAAACTTTTTAGACATGTTATCCTAGGCATATATTAGCAATTTTTGTGTATATAGAGCTAATTTTACTCGAAAATGTCATTTGAGAAGGGCGTTAGTTATTTAAATATTTTTGTATTTTGTAATTTAAAAATTACTGTAACTCAAAGCCGTTGCATCGTATCAAAAAGCGGGCTTTCTGAAAAAATACACTGAAAGAAAAATAAATGCCACTTCCATGAGATTTTTCAATTTTTGAGTTTAAAAGTTAAATTTGAAGGTGATGTCACGATTTTTTTCGATCAAATTTTTTGAAGAAATGGCCTAAAATGTTATAAAAAGACTCACGAAAAATGCAGGATGGTATGTCACTCCTAAAAAATAGAAAAATCATTTACTAAAACCGTTTTTTAAGTGGTCTAAACGCAAAAAAATTTCCAGACAATTTTACATAAAAGTCACCATATTGACCATTGTCCTATGTCCATCCTTGTGAAGATACAGCGGTTTTAGAAATAAAAATGTTGATATATTAGGGTTTTTGATGGTTTTTTTTGCAATTTCTAATTGACAGACTTGATTTTTAGTCTCGAAAATATGTTTCCCGGAAAGCTCATCAAATTTCCTATAAGTTTTTGAATTTCAAATTTATCTTTTAACTTAAAAATTGAAAAATCTCATGGAAGTGGCATGTATTTTTCTTTCAGCGTATTTTTTTTTTTTTTTTTTTTCAAAAAGCCCGTCCAAGTTCCTACAAGTTTGTCTTTGACCACTTTTGGATACGCTGCAACGGCTTTGAGTTACGTTAATTTTTAAATTACAAAATACAAAAATATTTAAATAACTTACGCCCTTCTCAAATGTCATTTTCGAGTGCAACTGGCTACATATAAACAGAAAGGGTTAAAACAAAAAAGTACATTTCAAGATTATTTAATCAAACAAAATTAATTTAGTTTATTCCTGAAATATTTCAGCTAAAACTTGTTTCTTCTTTTACAATGTCATTTTTTTTATAATAAACAAGCCTTACCCGGCAAACTTCGTTCTGCCTTTTTTCGTTTGTTGACGTTTTTTTAATTTTTTGCCTATTCAGCCTCCTGTGATCAAAATATGATTTTACGTAACTTTCTCCATACAATTTGCCGATGCTCCGGAATCGGTTCCAGAGTGGCCAATTAATTAGCGTAAGAACCTTCTTTGGGCTTATACGAACCCAACGCAACAAAAAGCACCTCGATCCGACGCTCCGTATTGAACTGATTCGCGTGCGAACAAAACCGTCGATTTTTTTTTTATTTTATAAATATATAGATAAATATGTACTTCTGGAAAGAATTAAAGTTTGTTTAAATATTTGAGAAGATAAAAACAATCACAAATGTTTAATTTTTTCAAAATAGAGCCAATCATTGAATCAATAGTAAACGCAATATCGTCGATTGAAAAGTGAATGCTGATTGGGTAGCATTTAAATATTCTCATATAACTTAATTTCTCACACTGCTGAAAAATAATTTAAACTTTAATTATTCGCATTGCTATTAAAAAAAATAATTTGGGGCAAAGATACGCACGCGGGTTAAAAAGATTTTTCGCTTTTTTTAGTGTAAAAGTTAACTTTTCATCTAGCTATGATTTGGGAGTTTTTTAACCCAAATATAGAAACATTTATGGTAAATTGGCTTAGTTGAAGCAAAGCATAATTTTTAGGATTAAAAACCTTTTAATTTTTGCATAAGCTTTATTTTTTGGTCCGATTTGAGCAGAAATATTTTTTTTCAGTTATTTTGAATCAATACTATCAGATATAGAGCTGGCCAAACAATTGCCTTTCCCAATAAGTTGCACAAACTTAAACTTTTTTCACTTTATTTTTGTAAACACATCGAATTGATCAGTAGACCAACAAGTCGAAACCCCGAGTATATTAGGTAATAGTTAAGTATCAAAATCGCCAGTGCGTTCTTTTGCCCCGTTCAACTATAAATCTTGATTCTTTAAGGAGATCAGAAAAAAACAGTGATTTATTTTTAACATTGAAAACGAGACCATTGATTTCTGAGATATCAGCATTTGAGAATAAATTGAGTGATGTTTGAATGACGGTTAATAAACTTCAATTTTATTATTTTCTAATCAAATTGGAGAATGTATTTCAGGATCAAAAAGACTAACCTTAAATGTTGCTTAGGTACATTTAAAGGAAAATTGCTCAGCTCTTTAAATTTTTGTTTCAGAACTGGGCATTTATTGGCAGTTAAAAAAATCGCAAAAAAAATATTTTTGATGAAAACTGAACTTAAAACCGCTATAACTGGAACCGGAATATTTCGGTGAAATCTGACACACATTTTAGAAGAAAGTTAATGGCTGTTTGGGAGTCATATAGATGACGCTGCAGGATTAGGTTGACTCTGTGTTCCACTCAGAACTTGCAGAGAGCCAAATTAGAAGAAGGTTTGATCAAATGGCACTTTGCTGACTTAGCTTTTCATCCTTTGCATCTTCTTCTAAGACTCTTAGTCGGCCTATCCATCTGAAAAAATCATTTACTTTCTTTTAAAATTTATGTAAGATTTCACCAAAATAGTCCGATTAAAATTATTTTAATTAACACCTAGCCTTATTTGTTGTGCAAACTTGTTTTGGGATTTTCCTCAGCTTGCTGTTTTCCATATGGGACATTCATGCGAACGTGGACAGTGTTATGACGTATGATACATTTTGTTGTACCACTTGTTTCAAAATTCTTAATTTTATGTTTGAGATCAATTTGAGTTTTAAAATTTAGCATTAACATTCCAACGCGCAAACCTCCAAAAAGTTTTTTATTGAGGATATTTTAAAAATATGCATTTAATGTAAATATGAACACCATAATCTTTTTATTTAACCAGATGAAAGCATTCATTAACATTAAGATAATTAAAAACAGCCTAAAACCTTGAGCAAACGGCCAGGGTCAAATTTGTTTTCAATTTGCGCCTGATAGTTTTAAGTTTAAAAAAAAAACAATTAAGCTAAAAGCTTTCCTAGGAATGATTCTTGCATTCCGGATGATCCCCAAGCATCCCTGTGAGCAGCCTATTGTAACAACTTTTGGCACGCTGCCAGCTGACTGGCGTCCTTGGCATTCAGCTGAGCTCTGTTCTTTTCTAGAAAAGTTCTAACCGAAATTGCAAATTCACAGAATTCACGCGATGAATCATCCTTCCCTCAGCGCATGCGTGAATTTTCTTCGGAAAGCTTCTCGAAACCAACTTGAGGGGTAGTGAAAGCTCCGATGCCGCTTCGGTACAAATGAACACCACTGGAATCATTCAGCACAGGCTAGTTGGCTCGTAATTTTTCAAAATTAGAACCAACTGCCACATCATTCATAAGCATTCCCACCGCTGGGTGGGGAGGGGGGGGGGAGGGAAATCCGCTTGAACTGGATTCTTCCCCTTCCGAAGCTTCTGGCGCAACCAGTGTCCTCGTGGGACCTACTTCTAGGATGCAATATTGCTGCACGGTTTAAAAAATCTTTAAAATCATCAGAGTGTAAATTTATAATACAAAACTCTAAAATGTGCTTAGTAATAAAAGATTTTTGATTTTATTATATTTCAAACATGTTTAATTTTTAACCGTGCCTTTCAGTGCAGGGCAAGATACTCGAACGAGAAAATAAGGATACAAAAGTGCAATAAACAACAACATTGGAGTTGGCTGCGTCGAGCTTCGTTTTTTCCTCTTTTGCTTGCGTTTTTTTTGTTGCCTTTATTCCTTCTTTGCTTGAAGCAACATTTTATTTTTAAACGAATTTTCCGCTGACTTATCACAGAGAATTTTTAATTAAAAACGAAGAAGACAATCGCTCGATAGATCGGCAACTAGGTAAAAGGGTGGTTGTTCGGGATGGTAGGTAAAAGGGGGCGTTTGTACTATTGTTGGAAATGAACTCTGCTTGTTTGCTAATTTTGCGTATTGTGTGGCTACTGGGAAGCTTGAAGTTGCAAAGGAACATGCTTTAAGGTAATATTTATGGATTCAGATCTTGTTGATTGAATCCTCTCGTTTAATATCGTATTTGTCTCAAAAGCTAATAAGAATTAATTAGTTTTCTATACCACTATCTTCTTTTACCTAATAAGGAAAAATAGTACGTTTCACTTAAAGGGAATCTCAATTACTGAGAAGTTGTTTTTTTTTATTCTGGTTTTGGTATTTGGGTTGCGTTTGAAATAACATAAACAGTTTCAATTTTTTCAACAAAATTGTGAGAGCTCAAAAAATATAAATAATTATCTTAACAAAAATTAAAAAAAAAATCTAATTATTCGCTCTACAGCATTGCCTTGGCGTTCTCGATTGCAAGATTCCTACTCGAAACTAGGTGTCCAAACCCAGGCCGACTGGGTGAGAGGCAACCACGCTTACCCCTACATCACGGGTCCCGGCCAGGCCTGCAAAAAGTTTCCAACCCAGCGTACACATGAAGCAAACCAAAATGTCTGTTCACTGCTAGCATGTGACTGCAAGCCTACTGTGTCTATTCAACCACTGCCGCCTGACTTGTGCCGGTCGGCTGCTGGAGAATGAGAGACGTGAAAAAATGAGCTACACTCACTCAATTCGTGTCATATGACTGACTCGTAGAATCCTCTTTAAACACTATTTTGACTATTTTCAAACAGTTGAATGGTTTTAGACTGTGCAAAACACTTAAAACAACCATAACTTATATTCAAAATTACATTTCCACGCATAAATACGAACTTTTTGTGTAAAAACTTGTTTATTTATGTGTGTGCGTGCAACGTCGAATGAGCGTTGGTCGACTACTGCCTCGCATTGCAGCTGCTCAATGAGTTAGGGCACTCACGACTGCGCCGGGTTTGTTTATGTCACGGTTTTGCGGTTCAGTGAATGGATCTCAAAAATTCGTGTCAGCGTCGCCGATTTTCGAGTCATGACCCCTGACATTTTCAGCACTGGTCCCGGCACATCAAGTTGTACTGTTTAGTTTTCATTGATATCACTGACCTACAATAATTGACAAAAATGACTGCGTAGGCTCAACTCGAAGCATGAAGTTTAAGATCCCCAGAAACACGTGCACTTTGAATTTTTTAATCATATTTAGACATGGCCAAACGGTTTTTCTCCAAAGTTTGTAAGGAGAATTAGGGTGGTTCTTCACTGTTGCATACAAGCAAACATTGCATGCAATATGTGAGAGTAGCAAACAGCACTTGAAAACGGATATTTCACTGAATGGGACTGGTCGATATTTGAAAGAACTTTTTGTCAGCGATCATTTTCGAAAACGATATTTGATCGCTGACACACAGCGCCTACCATGATCGTCATTGTTTGGCGACGGTCGTTGAACGTAAACACAAAGAGGAAACGAACGAAAAATGAGCACTACACTTTCTCTCGTTTTTCGTCTCTCTCTTCATTGTGTAGTAAATAACAGAAATCATTTGAATAAGATCATGGGAGATTGATCGGTATAATGTCTGGGCGAATATAAATATTTCTAGAGGAAAATCAATGACATAAAACTTCTTGATTTATGATTTTGAATATTAGCCTTGAAATTTAAACTTTATCGATCCAATTATTTTCCTCGGGAATCCATATGAATAAATGTGTACATTGCAGAAAACAACATTTTGCAAGTATTTTCATAATAGCGTGGGACAGTACACAGTTGGAAAATTCAATTTTATGTTTTAACGCTGAAACCGACTTTAAAAATAAAAAAAAAAACAGAAAGATCATATTTACTTTTCATAGCAACAAAATTTCTAGATATAATTTTCAAAAGGTCCTATCTTCATAGGAAACTAATGACTCATAAGTTGTTTTGGAAATTTGCTTTAGATTTTAATATTCTTGATGTATTTCGATCATAAATTTATTTAAATACATTATAATAATACGCTTCTCTTCATTGTGATCTGCCAGAGCATGAGGAATTAAAATTGCTATTTCTTAAAATCGGCACGTCCAAATGAAAGCTGAAACAATTTTACAGAAATTAAAAAAAAATCAGGTGTTCTTCGCTTTTTGTTCAAATTCCATAATAAAAAAGAACAAGTCCACGCGAGGCGACGACCACTAAACAAATGAAATATTACATACCGTAAACTGGGGCGAATTGGAACAGTAGTTTTAACCATCTTAGATCACAATATGTTGATTTTTCTGTTTGGTTTCGGATAGAACAGACTCAGACCAACAAAATGTGTACATCCATTTTCAAATTGAAAACCATTAAATGCTCAAAACACTGCTGTCCCTATTCAGACTGTAGTCCCGATTCACCCCAGATGACGGTATTTTATTTATAAAAAAAGGATATTAGAATATTTTATATTTCAAGTTTTGTCCCTCGGCCCTGGTCAAGATCGGAGGTAGGATTGAATATGAATATAAAATTAAAAGCATAGTTTTAATTCATGAAAAAATCTCCATAATATTGCCGTTTCCGTGGTCTCAGCAATCAAATTTGCAAAAAGTCTAATGTTGCTCATGAGATTATAAATGCAAAAATAAACGTAAACTATGTTTTCTCCATTGTATACCATTGATTGCTCATTTTTTCCTTAACATATTATTCTTAAAGGAATATTTTGCAGTCTTAGTTTTAAGGAAAACTTCAACAAAAATTTAAATTTCCCTAATTAATTTTTAAAATTTTACCAAAAAGATCATTTTGCGAAAATGTCTAAGCTTTCGTTAAGATTTTTCAAAAATATAATTTTGAAACAATAGTATTTTTAGCCAACATTTTTGTGGTCAAATTCAACTAAACGAACTAGGGCTCGAAAACAAATAAATTCCTGATTTCTATCCTTGTGTGTAAATAGTATTCCAATTTCTGCGAGAATTCCTTCAATAAAGAAAGAGATCCATGAAAAAAGAACCATTTAGGGAGAATCTATGAAAATTATATTATATTTTATTCAGAATAAAATAAAATTTTCAGGGTTAACAGAAAAACAACAAAACAGAAAATACAAACTGATTGAATCCACTCAGGTTTCCATATTATTTTCTGTGAAATTTGATTTTCAATATTAGCGATGATAATATTTTTCTTCCATAATTTCTGGGGGCACAATGTATGTGCTAAAAATAGTCGAACTCGGCCAATTTTGTAGAGAATATATCTAGACTTTTTTTGATTAGGTCCTATAAACATATGAAACACAATAGTTTATTGGGCCTTTAAAAAAAAAACTCTGGATTAGGGTGCCCAGAAAAAATGACCCCCTGCTCCACAAGCGGAAAACGGTTTATTGGGTTATTTTAAGCATGTGTGCAAATTTTGAGCGAAATTGGTTGAGATTAACCCATTGATACCCGAGCCTTAAGTTGGTGAAAAAAATGTTTTTCATACAAAAATGACTTTTTTAAATGGCTAATAACTTTTCAGGATTAAGTTTTACAGCTTTGGTATGTTCTACAAAGTTGTAGAGCATTAAATTTCCAATGAGAATCTCACTTTTGGAAATATTTGGATGTAAGTAGCGCACCCTGTAGACCAAACCGTAAGAAAATTGGATTTTCCATACATTTTTTCGATTTTTCCCATACAAACTTCACCCCCGAGTATCAATGGGTAAATGTTAACCGATTTTGCTCATATTTGGCCCAGAGTCCTAAAATAGCTCGAGGAACAATATTCAGCTTGTGGAACGAGGTTTTGAGAAAAAGTCCCGTATTCTGGGCACCCTACTCTGGATATAATAATGCTTATTTGCAACAATCTTACTGAAATAATATTCCGGATTGTTATCGCAAAATTTCCGTTTAAGAGCGAGTTTTTCACCAAAGTGTAACAGGTCGTATCGAGGTGCTCCGATTTGGATGAAACTTTCAGCGTTTGTTTGTCTATACATGAGATGAACTCATGCCAAATATGAGCCCTCTACGACAAAGGGAAGTGGGGTAAAACAGGCTTTGAAGTTTGAGGTTCAAAAAACCTAAAAAATCTTAAAATTGCTCGCATTTCCGTAAAACTTCATCAATTCCAACTCTCTTAGATGGATTCGAAAGGTCTTTTGAAGCACTTCAAAATGTGCCATAGACATCCAGGATTGGTTCGACTTTTTCTATTAGCTTTTGCAAATAACTGTCAAAAATGGTTTTTTTTAAAACCTTAATATCTTTTTCCAACAGCCTCAAACACCCATACTCCCATAGGTCAAAAGATAGGTAATTTCGTGGACTATAAGCCTACGGTGTTAACTTTTTGGCCAATCGCAGTTTTTCTCATAGTTTTTCGATTTTTCTAGAACAAACATTTTACAACGTTAGTTTTTGCCCTGTAGGCCGCCATAGCGGCACTTTTTGGTCTCAATTTTGTCATATTCGGAATCCTCGGACAATTTCACGTAAGTTAGTAGTATTGGAGTAGTAAATTTGATTGAAAAAAATGCCATTTAGAATGAATTAAAATATTTTTTAACAATTTGTTGGATTAGGGGTAAAACAGGTTTTCGCCTACTTGATACAGCATTTGACGTATTCATCACAGGGGAAATAAGATCCATTTCTTTTTACAAAAATGTTTTATTTAATTATTTTTTAAATCCAATTTACAACCCCAATACTACTAACTTACGTCCCGGATAAAAAATTACCATTTGATTACCATATTGGATCATACAATGACACTTTGAGAAATGGTAACTTTTTGTGAAATCATTTTTCAATTTCCCAAAATTAAAATTTAACTATATCAAACTATTTGTGAACTGTTTGATTTAAGGTTACTTTTTGCCAAATAGTACTTAAACCATTTATTTACCATACAACAAACAGTTTTTTGACGAAAATAGTACTGAGTTTTTTAAGGTTACCATTGCTAACCACCCTTATGCCAGATGGTTAAACCATTTGTGAGATAGTAAAAATTCATACCAACCATATAAATACCATTTTTAAAATAGTAGTCAAACATTTTTGGAAATGGTAGTAAAATTATAGTTTAAAGTTCAATTACCATATGAAAAAAAGTTTTTATATGGTACTTTTTTATGCGGGGTGAAATTGTCCGAGGATTCCGAATATGACAAAATTGAGACCAAAAAGTGCCGCTATGGCGGCCTACAGGGCAAAAACTAACGTTGTAAAATGTTTGTTCTAGAAAAATCGAAAAACTATGAGAAAAACTGCGATTGGCCAAAAAGTTAACACCGTAGGCTTATAGTCCATGTAATTACCTATCTTTTGACCTATGGGAGTATGGGTGTTGGAGGCTGTTGGAAAAAGATATTAATGTTTTAAAAAAATCCATTTTTGACAGTAATTTGCAAAAGCTAAGAGAAAAAGTCGAACCAATCCTGGATGTCTATGGCACATTTTGAAGTGCTTCAAAAGACCTTTCGAATCCATCCAGGAGAGTTGGAATTGATGAAGTTTTACGGAAATGCGAGCAATTTTAAGATTTTTTAGGTTTTTTGGACCTCAAACTTCAAAGCCCGTTTTACCCCACTTCCCTTTGTCGTAGAGGGCTCATATTTGGCATGAGTTCATCTCATGTATAGACAAACAAACGCTAAAAGTTCCATCCAAATCGGAGCACCTCGATACGACCTCTAGAACAAACCGAGCAATATTTACAAATACTGCCTCTTAAATTAATATGGAACTGTAAAAAATATATTTAAAATTGAGCGAGTTATTGTTTACTGTAAACTGAAGGTTCAGATTTCACTTAATATAACTAAATACAGTGATAAAAGTTCATGTGTAAACTAATTTTGATTTAATTTCTCCACAACATATTTTCGCTTCATAGTAGTAAGCTAACGCAACAAATCCTCCGGCGCAACCAGCTCTACCTGAATACCTGTTGGCACCAATAGGACAAAAGTTTCGCGCTGAAAAGTGCTCTGACATTTTTCCCCGTTGGAAAAGCCCGTCACAAACAGAGCTTCCAGTCAGCGCGAACGCGCGCCGGTGGGAAAACCAGCAAAACATCCTTCAACTTGAAAGCAAAAATCCTTTGAACTTTACGTTTTCCACTCACACACACGCACACTTTTCACACTGCTCCAACTACACCTGGCTACTAATACTATTGCGATATTTGCTGGGTGGGGAAGTTACGGAGGTTGGAAGGGAAATTCTGAAAATCCTCAAGTTGTTGGTTGTTGGCCCCAGCTTATTGCAAGCTTGTGGGAAATTAACTCGACTTTCCAAAGGTACGTGACCCAGATGGAAGGATAAAGTTACGAGCTTTCATCGTCATAAGTTTAAATTGTTTTAATGAATAATTTGTGGAAGGAAAGTTGAATTACCTTTTGAAATCTAAAATTAATCAAGAAAACTAAATTTATTTATTTAAATTTCCAATTGTTTTGCTTGAAATATAAAAAAAAAACATCTCATCATTATATTTTTGAAAATCATAATTTTCGTATTTTAATCAAAATAAAGTATTTTGCAGTTTTGATAAAAGGTTTTTGAGCATTCAAAATATAAAATAGACAAAGATCAACGATACCGTAATCAATTTCTCCAACAAACCACTGCTTTCCCCCACAACTAGTAGCAAATCGTCGCGTGATTTAGTACTTTTCGCACAATTTACATGCAAATTTCAAACGCGCCCCCTCCCAAGTACACGTGTCAACCGCGCGTCGATTCGCAGCTCTTCAAACTGCCATTTTCCATTTTTCACAGCCCCCTTAAACTGAAATTTAATCGCGCGCGCTGGCTGAAAAATGGGGTTTTCCCTTCACCGTTTTCAAATCAGCAGGAAAAGTCGTTTGACAAGGTATTCGCTCGGTGACTTTGTTGAACTTTGGCTTACCGGCGACGACTTTAAGATTTTCCTTCCCCGCTTGACTTGGACTAGCGGGATTTATTTATCTTGCTAAAAAGGGTTTCGTCAGTCAAAGCCAAATAAAAATAGGAAGAAAGACGAATTGTTGTTTGTGACTTTCAATAGGAAAATATTTTTTCTTCTTTTTTTTGCTTCACAAAAAGTGAAAACTCGGCTTAACAATAGGTTGGGGTGGGTTACCTGGGGTTTGCTCGCAGAGTTTCCTTTATTTATTTTCCCAAGCAATACCCCAACGATTACACTTTTCTCACCTGCCGGCTGATACCTGGGAAAAATAGAAGAGGGAAATCTTGTCGTGCCATTTGGTGCCGAAAAAAAAATATTGAGGGGAGGGGAAATTCTCGTAAGGAGGGAAAGCTCCGTGTGGAAACATGAACTACGTTCGAAGGGATGTGGTGATAAATCCGGAGCGAGAAAATGATGGAAAACGGGCTACCCCTTCGATGATGTAGTAAAGCAGAAGGTCTTTGGGTGTGTTGTTCGTTTACGGCACTGTTTGTGTTGGGATGATCACCTGACTTTGATTATGTTAAAATTAAACCAATTTGAGCTATGAGTTCCCTTTTAAAACACAGGTTCTTGATATCCATTTATAGTGTAAAAAATACAGTTGATAGAATTAAACAATCAGAGTTGAGGAGTAGGTATTTAATGCTCCTCGACTTAGATCGTGTGCCTTTTTTGATAAAGTTATCAAACATGAAGCAACTGAGTAATTCTTTAAAAAAAACATTTCTTTGTGAGATTTTTAATTCTTTTTTTTAAACATTTTTTTATGAAACTTTTATTTATTCCAATAGAACCCATTTTGTGCCTCGTGGGGGAGCGTGGACAACTTTTGGAAATATTCGCCCCCGTCCCCTCAAAATATCCACGTGGTTTATGGATGTTTCCTAAAGGGTTTGCATGTATTCTTCACGATTTATCAGATTTTTAGTATAAAGTTTTTTTTTTATAAAAGTGAAAATGATGAAGTTTCTACCCCTAAAACTCAATCGTGTGCTTTTGAAAATATTTTTTGAAAAGATCAACCAATTTGGCATTAGAATGACACTTTGGACGTATGATGAGGCTTAAGCACTGCTTGAAATTTGGGATTTCCTTAAATAACGAATCAAACTTGGTACTGCCGGTCATCATAAACATATTTTATAAAGAAAAATCCCCTTATTCTAGCAAACGTCCAAAGGGTCACTGTCATATAAAATTGGCTAAGCTTTTCGTAAAAATACTTTCAACATAACACGAATGAGTTCTAGGGGTGAAAACTGCGAAAAACTGGTAAAAATGTTCTAAATCATCACTTTTTCAAAAAACCTTATATAACTAGTGAAGAATACATGCAAACCCCTTATGTTTGTAGGGGAGGGGAATGAAGGAGTTGTAGGAGAAAGTGGGGCAAGACGACCATTGGGACATAAATACAAAAAAATTAAAATCTGTTAAAAATTGTAAAAAAATCGTCCATTTAAAATATAGTAATATAACTAAAATTAAGGGGTTACATACATGTAAATCGGCAATAATGTCAGAGGTTGGTATTAGCACACACTTAAACTTTTTTTTAATCTGTTTTCAGGGCATTATAGTATACATTTTCATCTATTAACATAACAAATTTTAATACATTTGGCTGTATTATTGCCGAGATATAGCTATTTGAAGTTAGCAGGTTCAAAAAACGGGTGCCACGATATGTCAACACTGCCTTGACCAAATCGGCTCCAAATTTTGGTGAAGACTCGTTATACCGGTCCCGTGTGCATGACGAAGGCTGATTTTCAAAAAGTTTATTTAAAAAAAAAAGGTAAAAATATTTTTCAGATTTTCATATAATAAATCTTCAGTTTTTTTTATTTTTGTATTTTTTATAAAAAGCAAAATTAAAAAATCGAGCTTCATCATGCACACAGGATATGTCTTGGGAGTCCTCACCTTAAATTTCAGAGATAGAGAAATCGTGGCACCCGTAAAGGGTTTGTTCAAATATTACGTCCAGATATTTTCAGGATTTCAGACCCCCCCCCTCCCCCCTGTCACGCACTTTTCCCATACCTTTAACATGGGCTGTCACAAACCTCAACCCCCCCCCCCCCTCCCCCTATTCAAGGACGTAATTTTTGAACGAACCCAAATCAACTCGATGTTTAGAGAAAGTTAGCTTTGCGTATGGCAAAATATTTAGCTTAAATCGTCTGTAACTAACTTTAATCATGAAATATCTTCTTCAAACTTTCTGGAGTTATTCAAAATCGTATTTATGGTGACTTTTATAAATTTTCTGAAATATAAAATTTTATGATTTTCTACCGTATATCTTCTGAATATTTCTTTTCAAAAAATAAAACCGTTAAATTATTACTAAAATGTTGTTAATTAACCTAAAAATTGAAGCACCGTTCCAAACACATTCTAATCTAATGTATCTCAGTGATCTTGCCCCAACGGGTTGTTCGTCTTACCCCACTAGTCGAGTAAAACGTACTAAAAATCGATAAGGCCGTTGCAAATATTTTTCAAAGTTTATATCCCCCCCTCCTTGAAAAATGGTCTGAAAAATCGAGAGTCAAAAAAATATTTTTCCAAAAAACTTCAAAATTTCCATCAATTGAGAAGTCTAATCAACTGAAAACAATCTAAAATGCATTTTTCTGCATTGATAGTCATATTTAGTATATTTGAGCTTGTTTTGAATTTTATGTAAATACTTTATTTTTCGCAAAAAAATTAAATGTTCGTCAATACTTAGATATTTTGCGAAATAATGATGGCAAAACAACTAGAAAGGTGTATAATGCATTTTAAAACACTTTTTCATTAAAATGTTGAAACCATCGCTCGTAATTTTTATACTTTTTTTATTTTTTAACCCCACCTTCTCCTAATGTTAAAATAATTTTTTGGTAAACATGAAAAAAAACCTGTCTGGGTTATTCGACAAAGTACATCAAGAGCGAGTTCACGAACAGGGCATACCTCTTTGTATGGGACGTCGTTTGGAGCTCACCAATCTGCCTGAATTTTTTCAGGGGTTGTTTGTACATATAAAACTAGCACTCTAGGTCAACGGGAAGTGGGGCAAATCGGGACATCAAGTTTGAAAGTTCAAAAACGTCAAAAAACTTAAAAAAGTTATAACTTCGGCAAAATTCAATTTAATTTCAAAACTCAAAATGCAACTGAAAGTGCTTAAAAATGCAACAAAATGCAGGGAGAAGCATCCCAATTGGTTAAATATAAAGGAGCAATTCTCTACCAAAACCGGAAATGGATTTTATTTGTATTTTTTGATTTGGCTCAAACTTTGTGGGGGCCTTCCCTATGACCAAAGATGCCATTTTGCATCATTAGTTTGTCCATATAAATTTCCATACAAATTTGGCAGCTGTTCATACAAAAATGGTACGTATATATTCGAAAATCTGTAACTTTTGAAGGAATTTTTTGATCAATTTGGTGTCTTCGGCAAAGTTGTAGGTATTGTTAAGGACTATTTAGAAAAAAATAGGTACACGGAAAAAAAAATTTCCCGATTTTTTTATTAACTTTTTTTTCACAAAAACTCAAATTACCAAAATACGTATTTTTTGATTTTCGAGATTTTTTGATATGTTTTAGGGGACAAAAATCCGCAACTTTTGAGCTATAGAGAAACATGGTCAAAAAATCTGCCGCCGAGTTATGATTTTTTGAAAAACTGGTGATTTTTGGAAAAAAACGAAATTTCATACATAAAATTTTTTGACCTCATTTTTTTATGCAAAATTGAATTTGCAATCGAAAAGTACTTTACAGATTTTTTGATAAAGGGCTCCGTTTTCAAGATATAGCCACCGAAAGTTTGATTTCAGCGAAATATTTGCAGTTTTTCGATTTTTAAAAATAGTGACCATGAGTGACCATTTTTAAAAATATTTTTTTTGAAAAGTTCAGAAAATTTGCTATAAAATTGTCTAAGAGACATTGAAGATTGGACCTCTGGTTGTTGAGATACAGCGGCTTAAAGAAAAAGAAACACGAAAATTGAAGTTTTCTAAGTCTCACCCAAACAGCCCACCATTTTCTAATGACGATATCTCAGCAATGAATGGTCCGATTTTCAATGTTAATACATGAAACATTCGTGAAATTTTTCGATCTTTTCGAAAAAAATATTTTGAAAAAAATTAAATCAATACTAGCATTTTTAATGGGCATAATATTCAAAGTTTGGCCCTTTTCGAATGTTAGTCTTGATTTAATTTTTTTCAAAATATTTTTTTCGAAAAGATCGGAAAATTTCACGAATGTTTCATGTATTAACATTGAAAATTGGACCATTAATTGCTGAGATATCGTCATTAGAAAATGGTGGGCTGTTTGGGTGAGACTTAGAAAACTTCAATTTTCGTGTTTCTTTTTCTTTAAGCCGCTGTATCTCAGCAACCAAAGGTCCAATCGTCAATGTCTCTTATACAATTTTATAGCAAATTTTCTGAACTTTTCAAAAAAAATATTTTTAGAAATGGTCACTCATGGTCACTATTTTTAAAAATTGAAAAACTGCAAATATTTCGCTAAAATCAAACTTTCGGTGGCTATATCTTCAAAACGGAGCCCTTTATCAAAAAATCTGTAAAGTATTTTTCGATTGCAAATTCAATTTTGCATTAAAAAATGAGGTCAAAAAAATTTTATGTATGAAATTTCGATTTTTTCCAAAAATCACCAGTTTTTCAAAAAATCATAACTCGGCGGCAAATTTTTTGACCATGTTTCTCTATAGCTCAAAAGTTGCGGATGTTTGTCTCATATCAAAAAATCTCGAAAATCAAAAAATACGTATTTTGGGAATTTGAGTTTTTGTGAAAAAAAAGTTAATAAAAAAATCGGGAAATTTTTTTTTCCGTGTACCTATTTTTTTCTTAATAGTCCTTAACAATACCTACAACTTTGCCGAAGACACCAAATTGATCAAAAAATTCCTTCAAAAGTTACAGATTTTCGAATATATACGTACCATTTTTGTATGAACAGCTGCCAAATTTGTATGGAAATTTATATGGACAAACTAATGATGCAAAATGGCTTCTTTGGTTATAGGGAAGGCCCCCACAAAGTTTGAGCCAAATCAAAAAATACAAAACATAAAAATGGTCGAAATCGGCCGGTTTTGTAGAGAATTGCTCAAAGGAAGTTTTTGGCATTTTAGTGAAAAAATTGCTTAATTTTCAAACTCAAATAAAAAAGTGTTCCATCCAGATATCAACTCGGTTCGACCTGCAGCTTGTAGGGGACATCTGGTATTACCATCTGAGACTGAGAACGCTTTGGGTAAGGCAGTTTAACATATTAAATAGACACTTTAACTTTTAGTGATTGTTTTGGTTGTAAATTTTTGCTTGGGGGACCCCGTGGGATCCCATTTTCTGGTGATAATTTTATCATATTCGTGTTCCTGAGACAATTTCACAATAGAAACATGCATAAAAATGTTTATTTTCATCATTTTTTACCCTTTTATAAATAAAATTTAAAAAAGATCTGCTTCTGCTTTTTTTCAGAATTTTTAAGTACGCCATCAAATCGGGCGTCCAATTTAATACAAAAGTTCTGTTAACATCAAATTTCTATATCTTCACGGTTTTGAGCTCCAAATGACTAAAAACGTGTTTTCAGGAGAATATCAAGATTTTTTTTTGCAGAAGGGAAAAAAATATTGAATACGAATTTAATAAGAACGGAATAATTGGAACTATGCTGAGTATAATTCGGAAAACGGTATGCATTTTCGGATCTGTCGGACAATTTTACACTAAGAATAGTTAAAATTAGTTTCTTATTCACATGTTTTATATGTTAGTAACAAAATGGAAAAGATAATTCAAAAACAGTTTATTAGAAAGTTAATTGATTTAGATTTGACTTAATCAATTCAATTTGCACACTTTTAAGCTGAGATTTGTAAGAAACACAGTAGCTTTCATAGTCACTCCAGATTTTTCAATTACAGTACTTGTACGGTAACTGGGCTGAGAACGTAGCCCAGTCAATGAATGCTGCTCGCTAACTGGGCTGAACGAAAAATAACGAGGGGACCGCCTAACATAATATTTTCCTGATGAAATATAAAAATAAAAGTTAATCAAATTTATTCACAATGCTTACTTCTTATATTTCTTCGATTGTGACTTGAAATTGAATAAAAGTTTGAAAAAAGTTTTTTATTTATTGAACAGGTTTTTTGCATCCATTAACCCCTCGGTCATTTCGGGTTGTTTTGGTTTTTTGACGTTTTTCTGCTTTTTAACTGGGCTACGGAACAGTTATCGAGCGCCCAGTTAACATTCCAACGCCCAAGGCTCCAAAAAAGTTGGAACGGTAACTTCAACTCAATGGTTCTCGGTCATAACTCAACCAATCAAGATGATTCTTCTTTCCAGTAATTTGTTAGGATGTCTAGATGATTCTAGAACTTTGCAGAACTTAATTTGATCAAATCTGTAATTTTTGCGATCAAAAATATCGTTCCAACTTTTTTTTTCGCGTGTAGAAAAAAAATCGCCAGAAATTTCGCGGAGGCAGTCGTTTAAAAAAGGTTGGAACGATGTTTTCGGTCGCAGAAATTACAGATTTGTTCAAATCAAGTTCTGCAAAATTTTAGGATCATCTAGACATTCTTACAAGTCACTTGAAAAAAGAATCGTCCCGATAGGTTGAGTAATGCCCGAAAACCAGCGAGTTGAAGTTACCGTTCCACCTTTTTTTGGGAGGCTTGGGCGCCCGTGTAAGTTGGACAATGTCCAATGGACATGCGTTGGGCGTTCCAGTGTTAAAAAGCAGCCCAGTTAAACAACGCCCAGTTACCGAACAACTACTGTACATTGTTAAATGAAACTTCTTAAGCGCTATTGAAAAGACAAAAGTGCATTGACATTAGGAAGCAATATGGTTTTATGGAAAAAAAGTAAAGTGTCCAAATTTAGTTAGCATAACACACTTAGCGTAAAGCAATTCATTTTTTATGATTTTAATTTTTTTTTTATCGTTTTCAAGTCATAGAAACTTTCAGGTTAAAACTTAAAACTGAAAAAACATGTTATAAACGAAAAGCAAAGAGTAAAAAAGTTATTGAATTTCCCGACAGCTTTTCATTTTCAAAACTTTTTTCTGGATGAAAAGTCATGCCAGTAACGCTTTTGTTGATGAAAAGCTCATTTATCCAAGTAATTGCGGTGCTGCCACCTAGGTGTCACAACCCGGAAGGGGTTACATGGAGGTTACACAAAAGCTGATGTCGTCACGAATCACCCCCCTTGGTCTCGTTTATTTACAAACATTGCAATCTGTCAGAGCTGTGCTTGTTGTTATTGAATTCAGTTTGTTAAGAATTTGTTTATTTACGCTTATTTTAAATGCAACTTTGTTCTAAATTTAAGTTTTAAAAGAGAACAATGAGAAATCGCTCCAGACGATCCGCCAGGAATGTGGTCCCAGAAGATGATGCCCAGGAACAGGTGGAACCGATCGCTAGCAAACGTCCATACAAACGAAAATCGTTGCAGTGCCGGCTTTGCTTGCGAGTTCTCGGTAAAGCGGACCTTTCGGAGATATTTGCCGGAGGAAATAGCGTTCAAAAGGCCATAAAGAGAGCTGTTTTCATTGACGTATGTTACTATTTCTAGTGATTTTAAGGAGTATTTAATAACCGCAAATTTCAGGTCAGCCGAAAGGACCGCTCAGTCCGGATTTGCCACTGCTGTCTGAACCTGGTCCACATAATCAACGACTTCCGGGAGGTGTGCGCACGGACGGAGCAGCTTCTCTTGCGCGAGGTAGAAATCTCAGGGGAATCTTTTTGGACGCAAGAGTTGGACCAGAAGGCGATTGGCACGTGCCGTTCTTTGGTGGAAGATTGCCGGCGAGAAATCGATCTGTTGCTCTCCGAAGAATCGCCAGTGAAGAGCGAGGAAGAAGCTGATACGCTCGAGGAACCGGATGAAATCGAGCTGAAGCTCGAAAGCTTGGACGAGGTCCCGGTACTGATGAAGCCGGAAATTTGCGGAGAACTCAACTTTGAGGATGTTCAGCTGGAAATTCTAGACCTCGAAGAGAAGTCGTGCGAAATCGAGGATGAAAATGAGACTTTCGACCAAGAGCAGCAGCCAGAGGAAAAGGTGGTACGGAAACGACGAGGCAGGCCACCACTGCCGGAGGAGCTGCGGAAGCACCGGAGACGAAACCCGGACGAGCCGAAGAAAAAGAGGGGACCAAAGTTTAAAAGAAACAAGCTTCCGGCGCAGTCGGTAAGGATACTTTATTATTGTTTTGAATTGACATCATAAAGTTTAAGTAATGCAGTGTGGACTTCCCATCTTGGGACGTAAGATTTATGTAGTCAGTCGTTCAACTTCCTCGGCTGTTAGCCATCGGGGAAAGTTTCGTGTTTAATCTTCTACATTCTAGTTTGATCGACCTGTCGATGTGCGTCTAGAGATGTTTTCTAGCTAGTGAAATGATTCTACATTGTGCCCAAAAATTGTAGTTTCAATCTGAGAAACATTCTTCTCGAGAATCCTTCCTGATGATCTAAATTTGTCTGGCTCTTCTTAGGAATATGCTCAATCTTTTTCAGCTTCCTCATGGGTGCTTAAAAATAAATTCATGACTCCTACAATGTATTAGTTCCGGAGAATCTTGTTCAAAAAGTATTGCAGTAAAATCAGCCACCTTCTCTAATTCTTGTCGTTTAGTTTTGAACATCTCATCAGTTAATGATCCGCAGTCTTAAAGACTCCTTGCATCTCCTCGCCATTGAGTTTAATAACAGCTGGAACAGGAAGAATGCGTCTTGTGAGATGTTCAGATTCGCTTCCATCTCTAAGTTCATTCATTGCAATAACGCTTCCATTGTTGGTACTGCTTGTTGGCCGCAACGCCGTTCGGGAAAGGTTTGATGTTTTCCCAACGGATAGCTGGAACTGGAACAAATGGTGCTTTCGCAATGTTGTTTAGC
Organism: Culex pipiens pallens; assembly: GCF_016801865.2. NCBI lineage: Eukaryota > Metazoa > Arthropoda > Insecta > Diptera > Culicidae > Culex > Culex pipiens. The sequence continues at coordinate 46,952,451 of NC_068937.1, read as the reverse complement.
TTGTCGTTGAGCTTCATAAGAAGTCTTCCAGCTGTTGGACACGACTGATCATTTCTTGTATTTCACCCCACCGCTGCGGTTGAACTCTTTGCCTCCGTCTTGTCGCAACTCCCTCTTGAGTAGCCCGAATGCTCTGCATCGGACGAACCGTTGGTCTCTCCGTAAATGTTTTGAAAGCCTTCAAGTAAATTTTAACCTCGGCCAGAGGAATCGACGTACAAATTGCCATGTCAATTTCGTCTAAATTTTAACCATTTTTTCAACTTCCCAGGTTTGCGAAATCTGCGGCATGCTGGTCAACCGGGAGAACCAGGAACGCCACCGCAACGAGCACCTGGGCCACCGCCCGTACGCGTGTTCCGTCGAGGGTTGCGAGCACAGCTTTTCCAGCCGGGCCGGCCTGCACGGCCACATGGCTCGCCACGCCGACCGGAACAACGTGTACGACTGTGACATTTGCGGCGCAAAGATCAAAACGAAGAGCTCCCTCCAGCGGCACCGGAAGATGCACACGGCGGAAAAGCCACACGCGTGCTCGATTTGCGGCAAGCGGTTCTGGCGCAAGAGCTACCTGAACCATCACGCGACGGTCCACACGGGGATCGCCAAGTTTCCGTGCGAGTACTGTGGGTTCGTGTTCAAGAACAAGTACTGGCGATCGTTCCACGTGAAGCAGAAGCACGTGGCGAAGGGCGATCAGCCCAGGTTCGAGGCGCACGAGGAGTTGGACGAGAATGGGGAAATGATGCTGCCGGAGGGGTTGGTGGAGGAGGGGGAGGAGGATGAGGGGGAGGTCGAGTACATGGAAGTTGTGTGTGAATAAATGGGAAAAGTTGTAACTATATTGTTTATTTTGAGAAAATAATTCACCAGCAGTCGCGTATTTTGTAGTTTCTTAGAATCATTATAACTTCGAGGAATTTATTAAGTCAAATTAATCTAAATTTATGCTTAAAATGATCTAGATCAGAAAATTCCTTGGGCCTTGCCAGGGGAGTATTATCTAGATCGTTATAGTACTCATTTTGTCAAGGGGCATGGATAGATCCGTCATGGTAATGAAATTGAGGGTTTAATTGTATTGTTCCAAATACTGTTAAAACTTCCATTTTATTAACACAATGGATATCGTTCCATGCTGATGAGAACCCGCTTTGCCGTAGCACCAAGGCTTATCGATGTCTTTTGGCTTAACCATCTAGAAGTCGCGTATTTTGGACACTCTTAAAATGTCCTTACAACGTGTGTACAATGAATACTAACGCGACTGCGGGTGAGTTAAGCTGGCGTCGAGACCAAGAGGTTCTCCGATAGTGGAAATATCACAAATGTACAACAAACCGCTACATATGTGACTTTTCCCCTATCGAATGTGGGAGTTAGGTTAGGACTTAGTTTTCAAAAAAATAGTTTCTCATTCGAATTCCAAATTCAAATTAAAATTGGGTCTTTGAAGATTTTACATTTAGTAATTTTAGGAAATAGATTAAAGATAACAATTATCAGAATTACATTAGGCAGTTAGCGGGGCAAGTAATACAGCTAGAATCGTTAATTTTCATTCATGTTGAGTACTGTTCTGATTTGTCAAAGTGGCCATAGCGTCTCGATCAATCAATAATGAAATGATATCGGACAAAATTCGTTAATCTGTTGAACTAACGGTTCTCGGATTATGGTTGTATCGACCATTGTTGCGAATCGAGGATCTACTGGAGTTTTGACGATCAAATAGAGCCTAACATTTCAAAAGGGCGCATGGGTTTTGTGAGCAGGAAAGTGTGTCCCTTTCACTTAAATGATAGTTTTCATAAGGTGTGAAAGGGTTACACTCTTGTTTACAAGAGTTATGTGCCCTGATGAAATGGAAGGCACGAAATGGGCGTCTATTTTCTCATTCACGACGCCTGTATAACTTATAAAATAGGAACTGTTCATTTATGTTTATTGGTTTTGGAAGCGGCAAGACAGGTTAAAAGGCAAGATAAAGGAATGTTTGGCTTTGTAACTAAAAATTTTGGGGATTTAAGATTAAAGTTATTTCAGAAAGTTTAGTTAAGGTTTTGGCAGAAATGCTTCTAGGTGTAATGTACGACAAGACTACTGACGAACGTGACAGGACGAGAACCCCGTTTAGAGGTTTTAACATCAAGATTTGTATTCCATGAACAAGTTATTTTATCTTTCGTTTTCCAGTGCGATTTTTTGATTCCATTTAGAGTTGGAATGCATAATAGGGTATCTTTGAATTCCGGGCCTTTTTTGTTTTGTTTTTTTTTTTTGAATAACTACTTTAGAGTTCCTTTATTAGGTTTTAAATTTAGATAAACGTAACCGTTCAATCAATCCAAGTTCTTACCACTCACACCTACACTAATTTTCTTTCACCTTCCCCCTCCCGATCCCCTATATCTTCCGGTGGTGTTCATTTGGTATGCAATACTAGTTCGGCCACTACCCTTTTTTCCACAAGAAACCGGACTTGGATTGACTTGAGGCCGCGTCCCCCACCTTGCTCCGTAAAACGAAAACGAAAACGAAAATGATCTAGATCAGAAAATTCCCTGGAGATGGAACCACACGTTGCCGTCGTTTCAGGGCTATTTGCCAAGATGGTTTCCGATGTTGATATATATCACACATTTATTTTATATTTATATACTTGTGTTGATAAAAATCACAGCTTTTATAATATGTAAAATTACAAGATATTGAAATTTATTATTCGAGTCTCAATATTCTTGTTCGTAAAATCTGTTAGAAACAGGTTTAAAACTGTTTGATAATGGGGAGGAATAGTTAGTTTTTTTTTGTAACTTTTTCTAGGTTGTTTAATAATTCCAGACTTCAGTTATGTGTAAGCCAGTTTAGTAATGCTATCAGAATTTCTGATTTCAATTGAAGTGGTATACTAACCATTCTGAATTGTCAAAAAATCCATAGAGTCTCGATCAATCAATAATGAAATGATATCGGACAAAATTCGTTAATCTGTTGAACTAACGGTTTTCGGATTATGGTTGTATCGATCATTGTTGCGAATCGAGGATCTACTGGAGTTTTGACGATCAAATAGAGCCTAACATTTCAAAAGGACACACAGGTGTGAACAGGATTGTGTCTCTTTCACTCAAATTACGTAAGATATATGATAGGGATACACTCTTGCTTGCAGAGCTTGTGTGCCCTAATGAAATGGAAGGCACGAAATAGTCGTCTTAACAACGAGTGTTCAACTTGTAAAATATGAACGTTTCATTAATGTTTATTGTTTTTGGAAGCAGCAAGACAGGTTTTAAAAATAGGCAAAGAAATGTTTGGCTTTGTAACTAAAATTTCGGGGATTTGAGATTCAAGTTACTTTCAGACAGTTTAGTTGAGGTTGTTGTTTCAAGTTAGTTAGTTTTTCTGAATTGAATAATTGGACATAAATGATTAGTTAAATTAAAGTTATTTGTAGTGTACGACAAGACTACTGACGGACGCGACAGGACGGGGTCCAGAAAAAATGCCCTTGACAAGTTAGTTTTCATCTTTCATTTTCCAGTAAATTTATTTGATTACCTTTAGATTTGAAATACATCATAGGTTCCCTTTGTATAAATCTCAATTGAGTTTTTGATTGAATCATAATTTCAGATTTCCTATATTCAGTTTTAAAGTTAGATTAACGTAACTGCTCAAGTCATCAAAGTTCTTACTACTCACACCTACACTAATTTTCTTTCACCTTCCCCCTCCCGATCCCCTATATCTTCCGGTGGTGTTCATTTGGTATGCAATACTAGTTCGGCCACTACCCTTTTTTCCACAAGAAACCGGACTTGGACTGACTTGAGGCCGCGTCCCCCACCTTGCTCCGTAAAACGAAAACGAAAATGATCTAGATCAGAAAATTAAAGAGAATCTTCATGGAAATAATCGAAAATAATTTTGAAAGACATTTACTAAGATGGACACTGCCGATAAAATTTAAAAATTGTTCCAAAAAATATCTACCAATCTATCTATCTGAAGATAACCTACCAAACGTTTCCCAAAATTTTGCGTAGCTTGATAAACCCTATCTCAAATTCCAAAATTCAAAAATATTTGCCCGGTTCCTCCCATAGATAGGATGACATCACTAACACCGACGTATACGTAGGTAGATGTTTCGTTGTGGTTCAATTCGCCATCGTCCAGTTTAAGCCCTGTGATGTATCGGTCAAGAAGAATGTTCTTTCTTTTCGTTTTCTTCTGCGTATCACAAAGAGAGACCACGTTCAGTCGTTTATAATAACCGTTGATTTTCTGCGTTGGACCGTTTAGTAACGTGATGGGCAGTTGGTCGATAAACTTCTCGAAGCAGGGACCACACAATAGTTACTTATATTCGGCATGATTAGCGTAATTATTCAGTCGGCTCTTCACTCCTGTCTCGCATTTTCTGATAATAACCAAAACAAATTAAACGATTTTGGATTCCAGTCTCATTGGCACCACTTTTCGGTATACTCACGCCAGCCTTTTTGATCATCTTCCTTGGCCAATCTGTTTACTCTGGTCATCATCAGTTACTGGTTCTTCGGAAGCACGGTTTTCATTTGTTTGTCCGGATGGCAAAAATAACTCAGATTGTTATTTTTAAAAGTTAGACTTTCGATGGCCGTGTAGGATCATGAAAACAGATAGTGTCGTCAAAATGCACGTTACCCTGGGTTCTCTTCAAAATAGAATTTCCGTCACGACTTCCGCAACCGGGAATGAAACAGGTTCTCACCTTCATTGTGAAACGGATTACCAATCCTTGATGGATTCTTCCGCATCAACTTAAAAACGTGACTTAATTCACCTTTAGGTGGTTGGTGCCTTCCTCAAATTCATATATTACATCGTCGCTTATGTACTATCTTGTTACACGTCCTATCTTTTTACAACAGACTTGCACACTTGCGATAACATTTTGCCAAAACATATATTCATTTAAGTTTCATTACACCCGCGCCATGGACGCTTGATGAATTGTGAGGGACAGAGCACCAACATATTCTTCTCTCTGAAGTGTTGCTCGAGGACTGCAGATCGCTGACATGTTTACACGCGGGCAAAAACGAGCTATGAGCTTGTTGCAAAAACTGTTAGGCGTCTTCCATAAAGTATGTCACGCAAAAATCACAAATTTGATTCTGAGTCGATAGGTATACGTGAAGGTATATCTAGGAGGTGTATTTAAGAAGTTCATTTTTCGAGTGATTTTATAGCCTTGCCTCAGTGAGGTGAGGAAGGCAAAACAGTTTTGTATCTTTTAAAAATTCGAAGACCTGGTATAAGGCTGATACGCAGATGGGAAGGAACGCAAAACTCCATACAAAAAAACGCCCAAGAAACGGCCAAGGAAAGGGTCACGAAAAGATTTTTCTTAAGCGGTACGCAGCTGAAAAGTAACAGAAACGGAAAGATTGCGTTTGACGTTTCTTCGCGCGGTGCTTGTTTATAATATGTTTTGATGAAAAAATCAAAGAATTGTAATTTTCCTTTTTGAATGCGACTGATAATTACAAACATTTTAATAATTTTGTATTGGATATAATATTGCGGTATTTAAAATTCCCGCCGAATCTCAAAAAGCAGAATATTGAAACTAAAAGGACAGATTTCGTGTTTTGGTCGAAATGGAGTAAAAAAAGAAGTTGGCTTTATAGATGTCGGTCATCGTGTCACCATCAATTTATTGCTAGTACCAACCAGCTACCTCTGGATTATGAGTCCCCTGCACTGTCCGATTTATCCACACTCGCGGGACCAAAATGAAGTAAATCAGAGTGAAATTAAACTTGACAAAAATCATACAAATATCTATGTTCTTACTGAAAATACAATAATAATCTGAAATTTTGAAATCCAACCAAACAACAAATTCAAAAATATGAAAAAAAACAAACATTTCAGAAATTTCAAATAACATTTTTTTGAATAATAAAGAAAATTTCAACAAAAATATGAAATTTGGAAAACCAAAATTAAAAATTTGCAGAATTGAATAATAATTTAAATATTAAAGTTTTTATAAATTCAATAGATCAAAAATGTTTAAATTCGAAACGAATGTACAAGTCGAAAATCCAAAAGCTTTAAAAATCGGAAATATAGAAATTCGTAAATACAAATTTACGAAAACCTCGAAATTATAACAATCAAAAACTCTATTTCTTCCAAAATTAAAAAAAAATGGAATGAAAATTTAAGAATAAAGAAATTTAAAAAAATTAAGAATTAAGAAATTTAAAAAAATTAAGAATGTAAGAATTTAAGAATTGGGTCCTAAAATGAAGCTTAGATTGCTGATATTATTGTTTACAACGATAAAGCTTATTTTTCTGAGCACAATGACCCTTTGTACGACCACAAAGAGTTTAAAATGGATTTTTAAATCAATTTTGAAAAATTAACCTCACGGTCCTTCTTGACAGAATAAGTTCTACTTGACAGCTCGTTCCAAGGGGACCATAGATGATCCATCGAAAAAATGTTGTCTTGTCAAATTTATTTTTTTGGCTTAAAATTAAAAAAAGTGATCAGATATGGGTTTTAATCATGTTTTTTATCGTTGTACATAAAAATTGACATGGGGCTTTAGTACCCAATTTAGGAATTTAAGAATTTAAGAATTTAAGAATTTAAGAATTTAAGAATTTAAGAATTTAAGAATTTAAGAATTTAAGAATTTAAGAATTTAAGAATTTAAGAATTTAAGAATTTAAGAATTTAAGAATTTAAGAATTTAAGAATTTAAGAATTTAAGAATTTAAGAATTTAAGAATTTAAGAATTTAAGAATTTAAGAATTTAAGAATTTAAGAATTTAAGAATTTAAGAATTTAAGAATTTAAGAATTTAAGAATTTAAGAATTTAAGAATTTAAGAATTTAAGAATTTAAGAATTTAAGAATTTAAGAATTTAAGAATTTAAGAATTTAAGAATTTAAGAATTTAAGAATTTAAGAATTTAAGAATTTAAGAATTTAAGAATTTAAGAATTTAAGAATTTAAGAATTTAAGAATTTAAGAATTTAAGAATTTAAGAATTTAAGAATTTAAGAATTTAAGAATTTAAGAATTTAAGAATTTAAGAATTTAAGAATTTAAGAATTTAAGAATTTAAGAATTTAAGAATTTAAGAATTTAAGAATTTAAGAATTTAAGAATTTAAGAATTTAAGAATTTAAGAATTTAAGAATTTAAGAATTTAAGAATTTAAGAATTTAAGAATTTAAGAATTTAAGAATTTAAGAATTTAAGAATTTAAGAATTTAAGAATTTAAGAATTTAAGAATTTAAGAATTTAAGAATTTAAGAATTTAAGAATTTAAGAATTTAAGAATTTAAGAATTTAAGAATTTAAGAATTTAAGAATTTAAGAATTTAAGAATTTAAGAATTTAAGAATTTAAGAATTTAAGAATTTAAGAATTTAAGAATTTAAGAATTTAAGAATTTAAGAATTTAAGAATTTAAGAATTTAAGAATTTAAGAATTTAAGAATTTAAGAATTTAAGAATTTAAGAATTTAAGAATTTAAGAATTTAAGAATTTAAGAATTTAAGAATTTAAGAATTTAAGAATTTAAGAATTTAAGAATTTAAGAATTTAAGAATTTAAGAATTTAAGAATTTAAGAATTTAAGAATTTAAGAATTTAAGAATTTAAGAATTTAAGAATTTAAGAATTTAAGAATTTAAGAATTTAAGAATTTAAGAATTTAAGAATTTAAGAATTTAAGAATTTAAGAATTTAAGAATTTAAGAATTTAAGAATTTAAGAATTTAAGAATTTAAGAATTTAAGAATTTAAGAATTTAAGAATTTAAGAATTTAAGAATTTAAGAATTTAAGAATTTAAGAATTTAAGAATTTAAGAATTTAAGAATTTAAGAATTTAAGAATTTAAGAATTTAAGAATTTAAGAATTTAAGAATTTAAGAATTTAAGAATTTAAGAATTTAAGAATTTAAGAATTTAAGAATTTAAGAATTTAAGAATTTAAGAATTTAAGAATTTAAGAATTTAAGAATTTAAGAATTTAAGAATTTAAGAATTTAAGAATTTAAGAATTTAAGAATTTAAGAATTTAAGAATTTAAGAATTTAAGAATTTAAGAATTTAAGAATTTAAGAATTTAAGAATTTAAGAATTTAAGAATTTAAGAATTTAAGAATTTAAGAATTTAAGAATTTAAGAATTTAAGAATTTAAGAATTTAAGAATTTAAGAATTTAAGAATTTAAGAATTTAAGAATTTAAGAATTTAAGAATTTAAGAATTTAAGAATTTAAGAATTTAAGAATTTAAGAATTTAAGAATTTAAGAATTTAAGAATTTAAGAATTTAAGAATTTAAGAATTTAAGAATTTAAGAATTTAAGAATTTAAGAATTTAAGAATTTAAGAATTTAAGAATTTAAGAATTTAAGAATTTAAGAATTTAAGAATTTAAGAATTTAAGAATTTAAGAATTTAAGAATTTAAGAATTTAAGAATTTAAGAATTTAAGAATTTAAGAATTTAAGAATTTAAGAATTTAAGAATTTAAGAATTTAAGAATTTAAGAATTTAAGAATTTAAGAATTTAAGAATTTAAGAATTTAAGAATTTAAGAATTTAAGAATTTAAGAATTTAAGAATTTAAGAATTTAAGAATTTAAGAATTTAAGAATTTAAGAATTTAAGAATTTAAGAATTTAAGAATTTAAGAATTTAAGAATTTAAGAATTTAAGAATTTAAGAATTTAAGAATTTAAGAATTTAAGAATTTAAGAATTTAAGAATTTAAGAATTTAAGAATTTAAGAATTTAAGAATTTAAGAATTTAAGAATTTAAGAATTTAAGAATTTAAGAATTTAAGAATTTAAGAATTTAAGAATTTAAGAATTTAAGAATTTAAGAATTTAAGAATTTAAGAATTTAAGAATTTAAGAATTTAAGAATTTAAGAATTTAAGAATTTAAGAATTTAAGAATTTAAGAATTTAAGAATTTAAGAATTTAAGAATTTAAGAATTTAAGAATTTAAGAATTTAAGAATTTAAGAATTTAAGAATTTAAGAATTTAAGAATTTAAGAATTTAAGAATTTAAGAATTTAAGAATTTAAGAATTTAAGAATTTAAGAATTTAAGAATTTAAGAATTTAAGAATTTAAGAATTTAAGAATTTAAGAATTTAAGAATTTAAGAATTTAAGAATTTAAGAATTTAAGAATTTAAGAATTTAAGAATTTAAGAATTTAAGAATTTAAGAATTTAAGAATTTAAGAATTTAAGAATTTAAGAATTTAAGAATTTAAGAATTTAAGAATTTAAGAATTTAAGAATTTAAGAATTTAAGAATTTAAGAATTTAAGAATTTAAGAATTTAAGAATTTAAGAATTTAAGAATTTAAGAATTTAAGAATTTAAGAATTTAAGAATTTAAGAATTTAAGAATTTAAGAATTTAAGAATTTAAGAATTTAAGAATTTAAGAATTTAAGAATTTAAGAATTTAAGAATTTAAGAATTTAAGAATTTAAGAATTTAAGAATTTAAGAATTTAAGAATTTAAGAATTTAAGAATTTAAGAATTTAAGAATTTAAGAATTTAAGAATTTAAGAATTTAAGAATTTAAGAATTTAAGAATTTAAGAATTTAAGAATTTAAGAATTTAAGAATTTAAGAATTTAAGAATTTAAGAATTTAAGAATTTAAGAATTTAAGAATTTAAGAATTTAAGAATTTAAGAATTTAAGAATTTAAGAATTTAAGAATTTAAGAATTTAAGAATTTAAGAATTTAAGAATTTAAGAATTTAAGAATTTAAGAATTTAAGAATTTAAGAATTTAAGAATTTAAGAATTTAAGAATTTAAGAATTTAAGAATTTAAGAATTTAAGAATTTAAGAATTTAAGAATTTAAGAATTTAAGAATTTAAGAATTTAAGAATTTAAGAATTTAAGAATTTAAGAATTTAAGAATTTAAGAATTTAAGAATTTAAGAATTTAAGAATTTAAGAATTTAAGAATTTAAGAATTTAAGAATTTAAGAATTTAAGAATTTAAGAATTTAAGAATTTAAGAATTTAAGAATTTAAGAATTTAAGAATTTAAGAATTTAAGAATTTAAGAATTTAAGAATTTAAGAATTTAAGAATTTAAGAATTTAAGAATTTAAGAATTTAAGAATTTAAGAATTTAAGAATTTAAGAATTTAAGAATTTAAGAATTTAAGAATTTAAGAATTTAAGAATTTAAGAATTTAAGAATTTAAGAATTTAAGAATTTAAGAATTTAAGAATTTAAGAATTTAAGAATTTAAGAATTTAAGAATTTAAGAATTTAAGAATTTAAGAATTTAAGAATTTAAGAATTTAAGAATTTAAGAATTTAAGAATTTAAGAATTTAAGAATTTAAGAATTTAAGAATTTAAGAATTTAAGAATTTAAGAATTTAAGAATTTAAGAATTTAAGAATTTAAGAATTTAAGAATTTAAGAATTTAAGAATTTAAGAATTTAAGAATTTAAGAATTTAAGAATTTAAGAATTTAAGAATTTAAGAATTTAAGAATTTAAGAATTTAAGAATTTAAGAATTTAAGAATTTAAGAATTTAAGAATTTAAGAATTTAAGAATTTAAGAATTTAAGAATTTAAGAATTTAAGAATTTAAGAATTTAAGAATTTAAGAATTTAAGAATTTAAGAATTTAAGAATTTAAGAATTTAAGAATTTAAGAATTTAAGAATTTAAGAATTTAAGAATTTAAGAATTTAAGAATTTAAGAATTTAAGAATTTAAGAATTTAAGAATTTAAGAATTTAAGAATTTAAGAATTTAAGAATTTAAGAATTTAAGAATTTAAGAATTTAAGAATTTAAGAATTTAAGAATTTAAGAATTTAAGAATTTAAGAATTTAAGAATTTAAGAATTTAAGAATTTAAGAATTTAAGAATTTAAGAATTTAAGAATTTAAGAATTTAAGAATTTAAGAATTTAAGAATTTAAGAATTTAAGAATTTAAGAATTTAAGAATTTAAGAATTTAAGAATTTAAGAATTTAAGAATTTAAGAATTTAAGAATTTAAGAATTTAAGAATTTAAGAATTTAAGAATTTAAGAATTTAAGAATTTAAGAATTTAAGAATTTAAGAATTTAAGAATTTAAGAATTTAAGAATTAGAATTTAAGAATTTAAGAATTTAAGAATTTAAGAATTTAAGAATTTAAGAATTTAAGAATTTAAGAATTTAAGAATTTAAGAATTTAAGAATTTAAGAATTTAAGAATTTAAGAATTTAAGAATTTAAGAATTTAAGAATTTAAGAATTTAAGAATTTAAGAATTTAAGAATTTAAGAATTTAAGAATTTAAGAATTTAAGAATTTAAGAATTTAAGAATTTAAGAATTTAAGAATTTAAGAATTTAAGAATTTAAGAATTTAAGAATTTAAGAATTTAAGAATTTAAGAATTTAAGAATTTAAGAATTTAAGAATTTAAGAATTTAAGAATTTAAGAATTTAAGAATTTAAGAATTTAAGAATTTAAGAATTTAAGAATTTAAGAATTTAAGAATTTAAGAATTTAAGAATTTAAGAATTTAAGAATTTAAGAATTTAAGAATTTAAGAATTTAAGAATTTAAGAATTTAAGAATTTAAGAATTTAAGAATTTAAGAATTTAAGAATTTAAGAATTTAAGAATTTAAGAATTTAAGAATTTAAGAATTTAAGAATTTAAGAATTTAAGAATTTAAGAATTTAAGAATTTAAGAATTTAAGAATTTAAGAATTTAAGAATTTAAGAATTTAAGAATTTAAGAATTTAAGAATTTAAGAATTTAAGAATTTAAGAATTTAAGAATTTAAGAATTTAAGAATTTAAGAATTTAAGAATTTAAGAATTTAAGAATTTAAGAATTTAAGAATTTAAGAATTTAAGAATTTAAGAATTTAAGAATTTAAGAATTTAAGAATTTAAGAATTTAAGAATTTAAGAATTTAAGAATTTAAGAATTTAAGAATTTAAGAATTTAAGAATTTAAGAATTTAAGAATTTAAGAATTTAAGAATTTAAGAATTTAAGAATTTAAGAATTTAAGAATTTAAGAATTTAAGAATTTAAGAATTTAAGAATTTAAGAATTTAAGAATTTAAGAATTTAAGAATTTAAGAATTTAAGAATTTAAGAATTTAAGAATTTAAGAATTTAAGAATTTAAGAATTTAAGAATTTAAGAATTTAAGAATTTAAGAATTTAAGAATTTAAGAATTTAAGAATTTAAGAATTTAAGAATTTAAGAATTTAAGAATTTAAGAATTTAAGAATTTAAGAATTTAAGAATTTAAGAATTTAAGAATTTAAGAATTTAAGAATTTAAGAATTTAAGAATTTAAGAATTTAAGAATTTAAGAATTTAAGAATTTAAGAATTTAAGAATTTAAGAATTTAAGAATTTAAGAATTTAAGAATTTAAGAATTTAAGAATTTAAGAATTTAAGAATTTAAGAATTTAAGAATTTAAGAATTTAAGAATTTAAGAATTTAAGAATTTAAGAATTTAAGAATTTAAGAATTTAAGAATTTAAGAATTTAAGAATTTAAGAATTTAAGAATTTAAGAATTTAAGAATTTAAGAATTTAAGAATTTAAGAATTTAAGAATTTAAGAATTTAAGAATTTAAGAATTTAAGAATTTAAGAATTTAAGAATTTAAGAATTTAAGAATTTAAGAATTTAAGAATTTAAGAATTTAAGAATTTAAGAATTTAAGAATTTAAGAATTTAAGAATTTAAGAATTTAAGAATTTAAGAATTTAAGAATTTAAGAATTTAAGAATTTAAGAATTTAAGAATTTAAGAATTTAAGAATTTAAGAATTTAAGAATTTAAGAATTTAAGAATTTAAGAATTTAAGAATTTAAGAATTTAAGAATTTAAGAATTTAAGAATTTAAGAATTTAAGAATTTAAGAATTTAAGAATTTAAGAATTTAAGAATTTAAGAATTTAAGAATTTAAGAATTTAAGAATTTAAGAATTTAAGAATTTAAGAATTTAAGAATTTAAGAATTTAAGAATTTAAGAATTTAAGAATTTAAGAATTTAAGAATTTAAGAATTTAAGAATTTAAGAATTTAAGAATTTAAGAATTTAAGAATTTAAGAATTTAAGAATTTAAGAATTTAAGAATTTAAGAATTTAAGAATTTAAGAATTTAAGAATTTAAGAATTTAAGAATTTAAGAATTTAAGAATTTAAGAATTTAAGAATTTAAGAATTTAAGAATTTAAGAATTTAAGAATTTAAGAATTTAAGAATTTAAGAATTTAAGAATTTAAGAATTTAAGAATTTAAGAATTTAAGAATTTAAGAATTTAAGAATTTAAGAATTTAAGAATTTAAGAATTTAAGAATTTAAGAATTTAAGAATTTAAGAATTTAAGAATTTAAGAATTTAAGAATTTAAGAATTTAAGAATTTAAGAATTTAAGAATTTAAGAATTTAAGAATTTAAGAATTTAAGAATTTAAGAATTTAAGAATTTAAGAATTTAAGAATTTAAGAATTTAAGAATTTAAGAATTTAAGAATTTAAGAATTTAAGAATTTAAGAATTTAAGAATTTAAGAATTTAAGAATTTAAGAATTTAAGAATTTAAGAATTTAAGAATTTAAGAATTTAAGAATTTAAGAATTTAAGAATTTAAGAATTTAAGAATTTAAGAATTTAAGAATTTAAGAATTTAAGAATTTAAGAATTTAAGAATTTAAGAATTTAAGAATTTAAGAATTTAAGAATTTAAGAATTTAAGAATTTAAGAATTTAAGAATTTAAGAATTTAAGAATTTAAGAATTTAAGAATTTAAGAATTTAAGAATTTAAGAATTTAAGAATTTAAGAATTTAAGAATTTAAGAATTTAAGAATTTAAGAATTTAAGAATTTAAGAATTTAAGAATTTAAGAATTTAAGAATTTAAGAATTTAAGAATTTAAGAATTTAAGAATTTAAGAATTTAAGAATTTAAGAATTTAAGAATTTAAGAATTTAAGAATTTAAGAATTTAAGAATTTAAGAATTTAAGAATTTAAGAATTTAAGAATTTAAGAATTTAAGAATTTAAGAATTTAAGAATTTAAGAATTTAAGAATTTAAGAATTTAAGAATTTAAGAATTTAAGAATTTAAGAATTTAAGAATTTAAGAATTTAAGAATTTAAGAATTTAAGAATTTAAGAATTTAAGAATTTAAGAATTTAAGAATTTAAGAATTTAAGAATTTAAGAATTTAAGAATTTAAGAATTTAAGAATTTAAGAATTTAAGAATTTAAGAATTTAAGAATTTAAGAATTTAAGAATTTAAGAATTTAAGAATTTAAGAATTTAAGAATTTAAGAATTTAAGAATTTAAGAATTTAAGAATTTAAGAATTTAAGAATTTAAGAATTTAAGAATTTAAGAATTTAAGAATTTAAGAATTTAAGAATTTAAGAATTTAAGAATTTAAGAATTTAAGAATTTAAGAATTTAAGAATTTAAGAATTTAAGAATTTAAGAATTTAAGAATTTAAGAATTTAAGAATTTAAGAATTTAAGAATTTAAGAATTTAAGAATTTAAGAATTTAAGAATTTAAGAATTTAAGAATTTAAGAATTTAAGAATTTAAGAATTTAAGAATTTAAGAATTTAAGAATTTAAGAATTTAAGAATTTAAGAATTTAAGAATTTAAGAATTTAAGAATTTAAGAATTTAAGAATTTAAGAATTTAAGAATTTAAGAATTTAAGAATTTAAGAATTTAAGAATTTAAGAATTTAAGAATTTAAGAATTTAAGAATTTAAGAATTTAAGAATTTAAGAATTTAAGAATTTAAGAATTTAAGAATTTAAGAATTTAAGAATTTAAGAATTTAAGAATTTAAGAATTTAAGAATTTAAGAATTTAAGAATTTAAGAATTTAAGAATTTAAGAATTTAAGAATTTAAGAATTTAAGAATTTAAGAATTTAAGAATTTAAGAATTTAAGAATTTAAGAATTTAAGAATTTAAGAATTTAAGAATTTAAGAATTTAAGAATTTAAGAATTTAAGAATTTAAGAATTTAAGAATTTAAGAATTTAAGAATTTAAGAATTTAAGAATTTAAGAATTTAAGAATTTAAGAATTTAAGAATTTAAGAATTTAAGAATTTAAGAATTTAAGAATTTAAGAATTTAAGAATTTAAGAATTTAAGAATTTAAGAATTTAAGAATTTAAGAATTTAAGAATTTAAGAATTTAAGAATTTAAGAATTTAAGAATTTAAGAATTTAAGAATTTAAGAATTTAAGAATTTAAGAATTTAAGAATTTAAGAATTTAAGAATTTAAGAATTTAAGAATTTAAGAATTTAAGAATTTAAGAATTTAAGAATTTAAGAATTTAAGAATTTAAGAATTTAAGAATTTAAGAATTTAAGAATTTAAGAATTTAAGAATTTAAGAATTTAAGAATTTAAGAATTTAAGAATTTAAGAATTTAAGAATTTAAGAATTTAAGAATTTAAGAATTTAAGAATTTAAGAATTTAAGAATTTAAGAATTTAAGAATTTAAGAATTTAAGAATTTAAGAATTTAAGAATTTAAGAATTTAAGAATTTAAGAATTTAAGAATTTAAGAATTTAAGAATTTAAGAATTTAAGAATTTAAGAATTTAAGAATTTAAGAATTTAAGAATTTAAGAATTTAAGAATTTAAGAATTTAAGAATTTATGAATTCCAGAAAAAAATTAAACATTTGTACCAGCCTTATTTTATAATTTCCAAATTTCCTAGCTTCAGTTTCCGAATATCCTAATTTCCTTATTTCCTTATTACCTTATTTCCTGATTTCCTTATTTCCTTATTTTTTCTTTCCTTATTTCCTTATTTCCTTAATTCCTTATTTCCTTATTTTCTTATTTCCTTATTTCCTAATTTCCATACTTCCAAATTTCCTGATTTCTCAACTTCCTAACTTCCTAAACTCCTAATTTCCTAGTTTCCTTATTTTCTAACTTCCCAATTTCCTAACTTCTTAATTTCCTAACTTCTTAATTTCCTAATTTCCTAGTTTCCTGATATCCTAATTTCCCAATTTCCTAACTTCCTAACTTCCACACTTCCTAATATTCTTATTTCCTAATTTAATTTCCTAGCTTCCTAATTTCCAAATTTCCTAACTTCCTAACATCCTAATTTCCTTACATATAAATTTCCTAATTTCATAATATTCTTATTTTCTGTATTTAACTAATTTGCTAATATCATAATTTCCAAATTTCCTAATTCCCTGGTTTCCTAATTTCCTAATTTTTTAATTTTCTTATTTCATAATTACATTTTTTAAAATTTTAGTTTTTCTTGTTTTAGAATTTAAGAATTTCTGAATTTGCTTTTATTTATTGATTTCTTGATTTTGTTTATAATTGTTGTTAAAACCTATTTAATTTTAAGTTTTGAATATTTTTAATCTTTTTATTTTTTCCTCGGAAGATCCTCAAGCGCGCACACCGTCAATCGCGCTCATACCGAACTGTCAACTTTTCTTGGGGGGTCACGAAAAGAACACGCAACATTTCTTGACCGCGTTCCTTCCGATCAGCATACCGTACTATAACATTCAAGCATAAACAAATCTTGAAAACTGTTTTTCACAGCTTTGTATCTAATAAGTTTAAACCATTTATAGCAGTTTTCTTATGAACACCCTGCTTTCAAAGCATTTAAAAATATTGAAGTTTCAGCTGGAAAAAATGTGACTACATAATAAATTATAATGTGATACCGTCATCAGGGGTGACATTGGGTCTGGGGGGTGAGTTTGGGTCATACAAAAATGCAGAAATGTGTATGACCCAATCTCACCCCCCAGACTCAATGTCACTCCTGATGAAGGTACATCTAAATAATAGTAAGCAAACAATTTTAGAAAAGAGGATTTATTGTAATTGTGCATATTTCAAATTTATATTATGCAATCATAAAAAAACCTAGCGTAACGTCACAGTCTCGCAAACCCCCTCTCCCCCCCACATCTTTTCACACCTACGGAAAATCTTTCAAATATCTTCCTTAAAATATATTTATAAAATTAAGGATTTTCTTAGATTCGCTAATTCGCTAATTAAAATAAAGACTTAAACGCACTCAACTTTGATAAAGTTTTTTCAGATCTCCGATGTTTTAGGTTCATTTTTTAATTTTTTTAAAGGTCTTTCCTAGGTTCACTTCTCCGTGGGTCTCGTGGCGCAGGGGTAGCGGCTTCGGCTGCCGATCCCGATGATGCTATGAGACGCGGGTTCGATTCCCGCCTTATCCACTGAGCTTCTATCGGATGGTGAAGTAAAACGTCGGTCCCGGTTTCTCCTGTCTCGTCAGAGGCGCTGGAGCAGAAATCCCACGTTAGAGGAAGGCCATGCCCCGGGGGGCGTAGTGCCAATAGTTTCGTTTTTTTTTATTTCTGTAATAGTATTTGTTATATAACTTTTTATAGAAATCATCTTTTCATGAGCTTTTTGTAGCAAAATGTTCGGCATGAGTTTCTGAACAAAACGTAGTTCTAGGTTTCTGTCAAACTTTAAATTGTTTACATGTTTCATCACAAAATGTGCATGGTGCCCAAGGGGTGTAAATACTTTTTTTACATACTGTATCTGAAATCCGGTCTCTAAAAAGTGTAATAACAACACTTACGTGCTCATAACTTTTGATTGGGTAATCAGATCTTCGATATTTTATGTTCATTGGAAAGGTCATTCAAATACATTTCTTACAAAAACCACCCTTTTTCAATCTTTCGGATTTTTGTTAAAATAATTTTCTTAGCCTAACTTTTGAAGTACTTTAAACTTTATAATATTAGCTAGGGTCTTACGGGAGCCCAAGACGGATCGAATGAGACCAAAATGGTCCAAATCGTTTCAGCCAATCCGGAGATAATCGAGTGCATATTTTTGGGTGCACGGACTCACATCCAGACACACTCAGACATTTGTTCAGAATTTGATTCTGAGTCGATAGGTTTACGTGAAGGTGGGTCTACACGGAGAAAAAGGAGTTCTCAAAATCGTGAACAAGCGTTCATGAAAATGAGAACCACGAACAAAGTGTTCAAATCCCGTGGTACGTTTTTGGAACTCGTACCATGGGATTTGAACACTTTGTTCTTGGTTCCCATTTTCATGAACACTTGTTCACGATTTTGGGAACTCTTTTTTCTCCGTGTACTAGATCGTATTTAATTAAGAAATCAACAACATTTTTGGTTGATTTACTGCAGATTCTTCATTCTATGAAAACAAAATCTACGACGATGTTATGCTTAAATAAATTTTTATTCAACTTAAAAATATCTTTAGGGAGTTAACACAGACAAACAGACGCAAATCATTAAAATTTCTTACAAAAAAAAAATAATTTCTCAACACCAAACCTAGTTGTGAACGCGTGCTGATGTGAAAGACGAATGGTATTTATATTTTTTTAAGTTTTTCAGGACAAAATGGGAATATACCATGCAAACTGTCGGAGAATAAAAGCGGAAACTAGAAAACTCACTGCAAATGAATATCAATGAAAGTGGTTGTATAAATAAATTGTTTAAAAAATCACGACCGACGACGCGACAAGGTGTGAAACATTTCCCCACTATGATACTATATTTTTTCCTTGCCTCCACCAGAGCGACAACAATTTTCACAGCCAGAGACGGAAGTGTCGCCTTCAATTTTATTTCCTCTGAGCTTTTTTTTTTGTTGTTGCTCCGTCCTGTTCCGGATCGCTGAAAAGATTGAAAACACCGATAAGCAAAATTGGCGTCAAATGAGGGGGAAAATTGGGATTGTTGGGGGTCCTTGATGAGTAGGATTTGTTAGATACTTGAAAACATATTTTTTTGAAAAAATATAATTGAACTGTAGTTTGAAGTTGAAACAATAGTTCTACGTTTTAAATTTTCCTCAAATTATTCGAACCACCCTACCAGCTTGGAACCTTCCAAAAACATGTCTGGAGGGTAAATTTCACACATATAGGTTCTCTTTTCTGTGTTTGTCTATTTGCACAGCTGAGTGGAGCTCCAAAATCGGATTTCTGCGTCCCGAGCTTGAAGGCAGCACACATGTTTCGGGCGTGCGGCAGCAGCTGACGAAGTTGAGACACTTCCGGAAAATGTGACCAGATATAACCCTGAAAACCGGAAGCAATTGCATCACAGACAATTGGACAAAAATGTGTTTCATTGGAAAATTCTTCCGAAGTGTGAGCTTAAAATTCTCAAATCTTGAAACAAAAGGTCTGTTTGACTTCAACGAATTCTTCAACTCTCAGAGACCAACCAGAAAGTTTAAACTCATCTCTGGTTTTGGCACCCCTTTTCGTAAGTTCTGTTCTGGACTCCAAGATTTTCGATTCCTCACCCCACATAATTTAATATGTATGCTAATTCAGTTTAATTTCGGAATTGTCTCAATAGATTTAAAGTTTGCTTTCCGGCCACCATGGGCAACAACCCCCGGGCAGAAAAAGGATTAGAGGAGCCGGGGAAGACCGTGTGACATTTCGGTTCTGTGTGTTTGCGTAGTTGGGAAATCTCGTTAGAAATCGATTTCTAACGAATTCATGACGGGTTGCTGTACAAGCTGTTTCCACTTTTAATGAGCTTTTGTGAACTGCGGTTGTTTCGTAGCTTTTGGAAGAGGTTTGCATTGAGTAGATGGGATTAGTTTGGTCGTTTTGCTAGTTTCTGATAAAATTTTGGTTAGTTTCAATTGATTTTATTTTTTTCTCAAATTTATCTTCAACAACATCAAAAGGCCATCAGTCAATCGTAGCTTTCCTAAGAATCCCTCCACAACAATAGATTAACCTTTGCTGGAAAAATGTCCCTTCTTCTTTTATTGCCACCATCAATCATCGAGCCGTTTGCCCTGCCAATTTGTACCACCAGACAGTCGTTTGATCTGCCATATTTCCATACAACAAAAGAATACTTCCACTTTTACGATATTGCCCAAATTGGAATCTAATAAATCTTCCTTACATCCAAATCAGCGTCCTCTCGAGAGGTTGTTTGTTTTGTGTGGAATTTTGCTCTTTTTTCCTGCTCCTGCATTATGGAATTTCTGTTTGTTATTTGCTTCCAAGACAAAACGCCCAAACACTTTGATTGACCTGATTGAGAGAGTGGTCAGAGAAGCCATTTTCATAATGCATAAGCTGCGGGAATTTTTTGACCCCGAAGGAATTCATCGGGATGGCCAAACTTAAGCCACACGTGCGTCCACAATTTCGATCGATACCTTGGACAGAAACACTAAAATATTCATGCACTGCTCACATCATATCCAGAGACAATAAAGCCTTCGCACTTTCAGGGATCACTCCCCGAGAATGCAACTCCCCGCGCTCGTAAGAAATCATTACCCAAAGCATCGAAAGATTTTCCACCTCGGCACCTTTTGCTTTTCCTTGTGGCAAGACGGTGAGAAGGGGATGGAAATGACCAAAGCACAAAGTAAGCATTAAGTTGTTTCGTGATTTGCATTTCTTATGACTGGCAAGTTTCATCGAAAACATTGGAGCGTCGAAGCCAGAGTAGCTTCATTTGGAAAATTCATAGGATTCTGTGGGTTTTTGAAGCTGGAGATGGTCAAATTTTTGTAAAGGTATTTGTTTTTATAACATTTGACCAATGAACATTTTACTTTAAGGTTTGTAGTTGTTTAAGACTATTCAAAATATTTATTTCAAGTTTTTGTCGTGTGGCCCTAGTGAAAGTCGAGAAAGGAAAAAAAATCATAATTTAAGATTATAAGCCAAAATAAAAAAAAAATAACGCAAAATATTTATGCTTCTTGAAATTCCATTGAGAAACTTTGACTTTCACAACAATTCAAATTTTGATTTAAACGATTTATTGACAGAATACATGAACATTTTACTTAAAATTTCACTCAATGGGTGTTTTGTCGGAATTGCAAAAAATGTTGTGTGGATCTCGTTGCAAAACTTGATTTTTTTCAGCACTGTTCCTATTTATCCAATTCGGTGATCCTCGTTGGATAAACGTACGATTCGTGCTGAAAAATTCCACTTTTTGCAACATGTTGCATAAACTACTATTTCACCATACATTTGAGTGCTGAAAATTTGAACTTTCTAACACCTGCATCGAGTGTTAAAAAAATTTAAAAAATGCAAAATTTCAATAAAATTATGAACATGTTTTTATTAATGAACTTTCACGTTTTGTATCTATCTGTGGTTCCAAAACTATTTTTTTATGAAGTCTTTATTTGATATAAAATGCGTTATGAAATATTTGCTGAGTAAACAGGTTTTTTTTCATTGTTAATTTAAATGTGGGTCAGTAATTATTTTTTTTGTTTGCTAATTTTTTGGAGCAAAAACCATAAATAAAATTAATTTATAAAAATAATACGAAATAATTTAAAATCGACATTTCATGTTTTTATGTACCGTAAACCGGGGTGACTTTGATAGGATTTCAATTTGTTTTTAGAATGTTTTCCAACAGGTGAGGTTTTTCTCAAGATTATTATTTTCAAAACATGTACTGGGGTAGGCCACACAAAGTCCATGCACTAATAAGGAAAAAAAAGTTTTTTCAATAGTGTTTAGAAAAATAGTTACGTTAAAAATTCTTAGTTTTAATTCCGGGGTGACTTTGATAGTCATAGTTTTTCTTGTTAAAATCATATTTAAGATGTTCAAACTTTATTTGTACGTTAAATGTACCATCACTAAAGTAGCTGATATAGTTTGTAAGAAAAAAAATCAATGTTTATGTTAAGTTAACTAAGTTTATAAGCTTTTTAACAAAATACATATAAATTTTAGGTAAAATTGTTAAAAAGTCGGAATTTTTCATGATTTTTTTTTAAAACTAGTTTTGTTTATAAAATAATCGATTTATATTGCATTTTATACTGAATTCGAAGCACGAATCACAAGTTTTCACATTTTACATGAAATTTGTTCAACTGAAAACGCCTATAAATTTTGAGTTTTTTTTAAACTGTGTTTCAAAAACACATATTATTTATTATTTACAAACTTATTTAACCTTCTCCTACTGTAAAATTGTCCAAAGAATACGAAAATGCATTCCGTTTTCCGATTAAAAATCATGATCATTGAGAAAATCATGACACTTTGAGAAGTTTAAAATAATGACTTCCATCAACATTTTCTTAACTATAGTTAACTAACTTTATAAACCTTTCAAAAATTTATGAAAAGTTCTTCTTGAGGTACTTTGAACACTTCTCTACCACGGTCAGTATGTTTCTGAACCATTCCTTACGTATTTTAAATGTACTCTTCATTTTGCGGAAAAATCGCAAACCTATCAAAGTCACCCCGGCTATCAAAGTCACCCCGTTTTACGGTAGCTGAATTTTATTTTTTTAAGCAGTAATTTTTTTTCTGCCCCCTAGTTCTAAGCGATGACTTTGAAGGTGGAGAAGGGGATAGAGAAAACGTCATCTAAAATTTGCATTGTTTAAATCAATTTAAATATCAAAATCACGGGGATGCTACGGCTGTCATCTGCATACAATGTCACTGAAGCCTAAAAAGTACCAAAGTTTTGGTGTCTAGTGTTAAAATTATGGGGAGTACCATGACGAAAAGGGCGCAAAATCGAAAGGACGAAAATATTTTGTTTCTTTATTTTTGTTTCGTTAGTTAAAATGAAATTAAATGTGTACCATAATCCGGGGCAAATCGGGAAACATGGGGTGAATTGGGAAGTGATTTTAGCAATGTTTTGCACACTATTTAAATATTTTTTTATTGGTTTCAGTTAGAATAGACACAAAACAACAAAATTAGTTTCGTTGGATTTGAACAATTGGGATGCTTCACCCTACATTTTGTAGCATTTTTAAGCCTTGTTTAAGAATTTTGAGACTCAATTGAAATTTGCCTCAGTTGCAAATATTTTCATTTTTTTAGGTACCGTCAGTGGGGGTGACATTGGGTCTGGGGGGTGAGATTGGGTCAAAGTGATTTTTTACGGATTTTACCATTTCTCAGATTCTTTTTAATGAAACTGAATTCTGTTAAAAGGGTTGTGTAGGGGACATCTTAAGATGACTTCGCTGAAAAAAATCGTTCCTAGAACATATCCTGTTATTTTGGCAGATGTCTAAAGTTGGGGTACGTTTTTGGCCAAAAATGACCTCTCGAAAAATCATTTTTCTAATATTTTTGTTAGAATTGCTCGAAAACTACCCAAATGTTTGAAAATCTCCACTTCAAACATTGTAGCGTGTCAATACGATTCCCTCGAACAAGAAACGCTGTTGGATGACTTGTTTTTACCATATCTTTGTATTTCAGCATCATTTTAGTTTCATTTGACCCAATGTCACCCCCTCTAAGGGGTGAGATTGGGTCAATTTTCAAACAATTGGCATTTAAGGTAGTGTTCATCAAAATCGACCATATTTTGGGAAAATGTTAGTAAACTATCAAATCTACGTTAAAAGATTTTCGATGTTATTTAAATTGTTTTTGTTATTAAGAAATTTCGAGAGGTGTTTCGTTTTTTGACCCATAGTCACCCCCACTGACGGTATTTAAAAGTTCAAAAGTTAACGTAGCAGAACAAGCTGCAATTCATTATGCACTAGGGATCATTAACCTGCAGCCACAAGATCACTACTACATATTTTCTGACAGCCTTAGTACAATTGAGGCTCTCCGGTCGTTGAAATCACCCAATTCCTCGTCGTTCTTTTTTCAAAAAATTAAAGAAATCATGAGTTTACTGGTAGAGAAAAAATACAAAATTACTCTTGTTTGGATCCCTTCTCATTGTTCTGTATTAGGAAATGAGAAAGCGGACTCGTTGGCAAAGCAAGGTGCCTTGGAAGGATCCACTTACGATCGTATTATCACTTATGACGAATATTTTACAATCCCTCGTCAAGAATCTCTTGTAAGCTGGCAAACCAAATGGGACAAAAGCGAAATGGGTCGATGGCTTTATTCTATCAGGCCAAAAGTTTCTACAATTTCGTGGTTCAAACACATGAATGTTGAAAGGGATTTCATACGCGTAATATCAAGATTAATGTCAAACCACTACCTACTCAACGCTCACTTATATCGGATTAACTTAAAAGATGACAATCTCTGCGGTTGTGGAGAGGGCTATCACGATATCGAACATATTGTTTGGAACTGTCCAGAGAACCTTCACGCTAGATCTCAACTCTTAGACTCCCTTAGGGCCCAAGGAAGACAATCAGACTTCCCTGTTCGTGACATTTTGGCAAGTCAAGATGTGCCACATCTTCTCTGCTTGTACCGCTTTCTAAAGTCAATTAAAGTGCACCTGTAACAGCATCAATCTCGCAAGCATCGCCACCCTGCAACCTAGCAATAGTAACATCTGATGAAAACTAGAACCTTAGCCCGCACTGAAGCAAAAGTCTGTCCTTAAACATAATGTATTATCTGGGTGCTGAAAAGACAGAATGCGTAACGTGATTTTCGAAAGCTCCCAACTGCTCCCCACTAATACATCTGCACTACAGCTGTAAACATAAACAAAGTAGAAGGCTATGTTCAAGCTCAAGCGTGACATATTTTTTGCTGCTGAAGTGAATTATTATGAAACATTTTGGATCTGTTGTTGTTGATGTTTTAGATGAAAAATTAAGTGCTTCGCACTTTTTTCTTCGTAGACTAAAGCGGTATACGCACTTCGGAAGGAACCGGTCAATTATGTATCTTTGATGTGTAGTGATAATATCGGAGTATCCAATATTATTTGGAAAGTACTATTGATAGTTGATAATTCGTCGCTAACATTTAAAAAAGCGTCATAAACATAGATTTTGTAGACATGGCGATTATAAAATTTTAGCGACGAATTATGCCAAACTCGATTTCAAACCTCTTATTAAGATGTTTTGACTTCGAATACCTCAAAAGCCATCGATTTTTTTTTTATTCTTGACTAAATACATTTTAGATCGATCACAATACTTGCCACTTCTTGGTATAATTATGCGAACAGTAAATTGGTTCCGCTTTGACAGTTCTAAATTGAGGCCGCTTTGCGGACAACTATTCTGCACCCAGTGTATTATTAACCTCGAAACAGCCGCGAGTATTCGGCTTTCCCCCTTTACTAACCCTAGCTTTAAGTAATTATGTAAAAATGATATCCAGCTCCGTAAAACTTTGGTAGATGAGCCTAAATAAATAAAGACAGTTACAAAAAAAAAAAAAAAAGTTCAAAAGTTGTGTCCAGATTTGTTCCAGTTTCCATAAGGCTTTCTAGGCCCAGTGAAAAAAATATAATTTAACCCAAAAATGACGAACTTCTCGTCACAGTGTTCTGATGCAAACAATGATCGAGCTCGAGCTGTCACAGCCCTGCGAAGTATGTTGGCTGACTTATCGGGCGGTCAGTCAAAAAAACCAGCTAGAAGTCGCCTGACAAAAAACTTTTGCTGGAAAGAGATAGGAAACCTGATGCAAACAAACGTCCAGCTGTAATGTAAACATACTTTGCATGTGTTGGTAAAGTTCTAACTAGAAAGCCTTATTGAGCTAGAGTGCTTATATTTAGCCCAGATGTTAGTTGTATAAGTTCAAACAACCCCTGAATCAGACTCGCTCTTAAGGTTTCCCAACAACATGGTTGAGCTCACATATTGGTTTAACCGCCTCAAATTGCAGATTTAAATTAATATTATGATGATCTGTAAGTTCATTGCAAATAAGAATTTGCGGAAGACATTTCAGAGGATTTGAAAAATACACCTGCTGGGAAGCTTTGCCTGAGACCTGATGCTAAACATATATTGTTGTTGGCGGCATTTTTGGTTTATTTTAATAAAAAGAATCATTCTGAACAGCTACAGGATTTTTTCCAAAAAAAAAAATAAATAAGATTTATTATATTTTGATTTGTGAACCTCTGAAATGTTATTCCCGAAACAGCGCCAAACATTTGGTGGCGGCTTCAGCAAGCTACGTCAGTATCTCGGGCCTGATCAAAATTAATAATGTTTTTTTAAAGCAGCGATTTTAAACTTCAGAGACTATTGATTCGATGAATTGATGAAAATTATTAATAAAATAACATTCCTGATAAGTCCAATAAAAAAAAAATGGTAAAGTTCGCTGAAAATCGATGGATTTATGTACTATTATCAAATTTCTTATGATATTTATCCAAAATTTGACCTGCAATAAAAAGTTCTTAGAAGAAATCCCAAAATCCGAGCTGGAAACCACAAAACGACCGAATTAAACTTTTTAATTCGTATAATTTGTCGTGAAAATGCAGCAACAGAATGCAAATTTTAACATAAAACACTGTTAAACTTAGAGTATTGCATCAAAAAGTCATTTATTATCCATAGAAAACAGTTTCCAGAATAATTTATTTAACAAATGTATCAATTTTTAGTTCAATAAAAGCAGAGATTTGCCCAAATTCACAAAAAAGTGACTTTCTCCAAAATGTTTGGATTTAATTCCCATTAAAACAATGAACATAAATTTAGGTGAAAAATTTCGGTTTTTAAAAAAAGATTTGAAAGGAAATGATCTATAGTTCTCCCTCTGAAACTTTGACCATCGGGCAAATAGTTTCTGAGATACAGCCTCACAAATAATTCGATCGATGAAATCGATGATTTTGTCTATATGGGAGACATTGGCTTTAATCGTATGAAAAATCATGCAAACATCAAAAAATTATAGTGTTTTGGAATCGGGATGATGTCAGTTATCCATTTATATTAAAATTTCATTAAAATTTCACAAAAATACATATTTTTCCTGTATTTTGAAAATTTAATATTTTTCGAAAAAAATACTCAAAATTACTGTTGTTGCAATATGGGTATCAAATGATAAAAAAAATTTCATACATTTCGAAGCAAAATATTTTTTTTGAAAACAGTAAAAATTTTCACAAATCTACGTATTTTCGAAAAAAATACTCAAAATTTCAGTTATTAAAATATGGATTTTTTTCATACATTTTGAGTGTAATAACAACATTGTTTGAAAATACTCAAAATTTTCACAAAACTACGTATTTTCGAAAAAAAAAACCGAATTTAATTTTTTCACAATCTGAGTATCAAATAATCGGGATTTTTTCGTATATTTCGAAAGTTATAACACAAATTTGTGAAAATATACAAAAAATTTCACAAAACTACGTATTTTAGAAAAAATATTCAAAATTTCAGTTTTTTACAATGTGGGTATCAAATGATTGAGATTTTTGCATAAATTGTTCTTTGTATCCGATTTTTCTAAGGGACGAAAGGACTTGAACCAGCAACCACCTCATTAGTACTGAGACGCACCGTCAATTGTAACACTGAGGCCCTTGAAATTCTAGATGTCTCAAGCCACCGTAGTGCTACGTGTGAAAGTATTTTGTAAAAACTGTATATTGTAAATAAGTATATTGTAAAAACTGAAATTTTGAGTATTTTTTAGAAAATACGTAGTTTTGTGAAAATATTCAGTATTTTCAAAAAATGTTGTTATTACATTCGAAATGTTTGAAAAAAAACTGATCATTTGATACCCATATTGCAACAACAATATATTTTTGGTTTCTTTAAAGAAAAAAAAAAGCATTTTTAAAATACAGGAAAAATACGTATTTTTGTGAAAACTTTCATGAAATAATAATTTTAATTGATAGCTGACATCATCCCGATTCCAAAACACTATATTTTTTATATTTTTGCATGATTTTTCATACGATTATAGCCAATGTCTCCCATATAGCCCAAATCCCATAAGCTCTGTGCCTCGGTTATGCACGCCTCGGTTTTGCATCCCCCATATGTGGTGCTAAACCGAGGCATGTCTGTATCTTGTTTAGTTTATGTTTGTTTTCGGTAGTATTTGGCCTATTCCACCACCTCCTATCATTACGTTTGCTTATCTATTTTTTCGTATTTTTATAGTCACTTTTTCAATTTTTTGCATGTTTTTCACATTTTCTGCTATAAAATGGCACCTTTATTATTAAATTTGTTTAAAAACAAAAGTGCGTGGAGGCATGTTCTGGGACACTACAAATATTACTTAAAACTTCTTTTTACTAAAAATATAGGAAATGTTAGTAAAAAACACAGCCAAAGTTGACCCCTAAAAAAAATGACATTTTTTAAAACATTGACAAAGTCACATAAAAAAAGTAAAACTTCCAACCCATAAATTTTCTGATATTTTTAGAGTTTTTCTTTCCAATGCTTTTTAAACATCAAAAATTGGTTGTAAAAATTATTTTTAGCGTTTTTTTTAGATCGAACCCCGTCTAAAGGCGGGGTTGGGTTGTAGAAGGTCCAAAAAAATATCATTCCGGCTGAAAAAGTCACGGAGTTTGAAAAATTGTGTTTTTGCGCAAATCGCCATCCTTGCACGGCGTAGGTTAAATGGCCAAACCAAAAAAAACCTCTTCCTAACAAAGAACCTCCAGATCAATTTTGGGCCCGATCGAGGCATTTTCGAATTGGGCTGTTTTCGTAGGGAAAAAGAGCACTTGACTAACTCGAAACACTTTTGTGTTTATTAGGACCTCGTTGAGGCCATTATCTTGCTATTTCACTTGAAAAAGTAGTTCTACTTGATAATGGAACAACTGACTTTAACTGATAATTTCATCAAATATATTTTTATGGAACTCTTCATTGACCGTCCCTAATTTTCCGATTCCCTACACGGAAAAAAAAGGTTTCCGAAAATCATGCAAATCGTACCATGAAATCGTGAATATCGCGATTTTTGCTTTACGAATTTTTGAACTATGCATAATGGGCACGAATTATCCAGGAATCGTGAATAAATATGCATGACTTTCCATGACCGATTTCACTCGTAAACGTGAATAATATTCATGATTTCATGAAATGTATGCATGAAGTCGTGAAAAATATTCACGATTTTATGAATAAAAATTCATGATTACGATCAAAAAAATATACCTCGTGAATTAAAATTCATGATTTCATGCAAAAAATTCATGAAATCATGAATTTTTATGCATGATTTCGTGCACAAAATTCATGAAATCTCGAATTATTTTTACGATTTGTAAATGAAGGCGTAAAAATATTCGCGATTTCATGCTCACAATTCATGAAAAAATGTAAATAAATCATGAAATCGTGAATTTTATTCATGAATTCGTGCACAAAATTCATGAGTTCTGGAATATTTTTTATGATTTATTTTTGAAGGCGTAAAAAAATTCGTGAAATCATGTATAAACTTCATGAAATCATGCATAAATTTCATGAATTCGTGATTTTTTTTTATGAAATCATGAATTTAATTCACGTTTACGAGTGTATTCGGGCATGTCTAATCATGCATATTTATTCACGGCTCCTGGCTTATTCGTGCCCAATATGCATAGTTCAAAAAACCGTAAAGTAAATTTCGTAATATTCACGATTTCATGGTACGATTTTCACAATTTCCGGATTACTTTTTCTGTACATTTACCATATCGTGCCACTGGGGGCACATACCGGAATTGACAAGGAATCCTGTTTTGTGAAAAAAAAAAAAAAACGGAGCACATTTTATGTGATTCCAATGTACTATGGCCCCACCTGGCCACTTTGGAACCGGTCACCGATTACCGGTGGTCACTGGGGACATTTCGTAATGTGCAAGAACCCTGTCTTGTGACATATTAAAATTCATGAAATTTAAAACTGTGGCCATTTTATGTGATGCCAATGTACTCTGGCCCCACCTGGCCACTATGGAACCGGTCACCGATTACCGGTGGTCACTGGGGACATTTCGGAATGTGCAAGGAACCCTGTCTTGTGACATATCAAAATTCATGAAATTTAAAACTGTGGCCATTTTATGTGATGCCAATGTAATCTGGCCCCACCTGGCCACTTTGGAACCGGTCACTGATTACCGTTGGTCACTGGGGACATTTCGGAATGTGCAAGAAACCCTGTCATGTGACATATCAAAATTCATGAAATTCAAATCTTTGGCCATTTTATGTGATGCCAATGTAATCTGGCCCCACTTGGCCACTTTGGAACCGGTCACCGGTTACCGGTGGTCACTGGAGACATTTCGGAATGTGCAAGGAACCCTGTCATGTGACATATCAAAATTCATGAAATTCAAATCTTTGGCCATTTTATGTGATGCCAATGTAATTCGGCCCCACCTGGCCACTTTGGAACCGGTCACCGGTTACCGGTGGTCACTGGGGACATTTCGGAATGTGCAAGAAACCCTGTCATGTGACATATCAAAATTCATGAAATTCAAATCTTTGGCCATTTTATGTGATGCCAATGAAATCTGGCCCCACCTGGCCACTTTGGAACCGGTCACCGGTTACCGGTGGTCACTGGGGACATTTCGGAATGTGCAAGGAACCCTGTCATGTGACATATCAAAATTCATGAAATTTAAAACTGTGGCCATTTAATGTGATGCCAATGTAATCTGGCCCCACCTGGCCACTTTGGAACCGGTCACCGATTACCGGTGGTCACTGGGGACATTTCGGAATGTGCAAGAAACCCTGTCATGTGACATATCAAAATTCATGAAATTCAAATCTTTGGCCATTTTATGTGATGCCAATGAAATCTGGCCCCACCTGGCCACTTTGGAACCGGTCACCGGTTACCGGTGGTCACTGGGGACATTTCGGAATGTGCAAGGAACCCTGTCATGTGACATATCAAAATTCATGAAATTTAAAACTGTGGCCATTTAATGTGATGCCAATGTAATCTAGCTCCACCTGGCCACTTTGGAACCGGTCACCGATTACCGGTGGTCACTGGGGACATTTCGGAATGTGCAAGAAACCCTGTCATGTGACATATCAAAATTCATGAAATTTAAAACTGTGGCCATTTAATGTGATGCCAGTGTAATCTGGCCCCACCTGGCCACTTTGGAACCGATTACCGGTCACTGCGGAAGAATTCTGAATTTACAAAGGTCCCAGTTATGTGATGTTCAAAAATGCTTTAAATAAATTAAAAATACAATCATAAATTTAGTAAAACAAACATTCAAAAACTTGACATGAGCATTTCGGAAACGTTAATTGGGTACCGATCGTTACTATACAAAAATACCACGAAAACTTAAATTAAATACAAAAAGACCTAAGGGATTTCTTGTACAGTCCAGACTCGATTGTCTGATGAACTAATAATAGAATAATCGATAATTCGTATAATAAAGCCATAAATTTTTTGTCTCATTAATAACTCCAATTACAATAAAGTGATTAATTACAATAAAAGGATTTATTTTTGTAAATGCAGATGATCAAACACTTTAATTTGACGAAAATAGAGTCATAGAGAGATGAATTGAAAATTTGAAAAACACCGAAATTCTTAAAATACTCAACAAAATAAAAATCTTTAAAAACTTCAAAAACTCAAACTATTTAAAATACGCAAAATAAATTAAATACTTCACAAACTCAAAATAATTGAAAAACGCAAAATACATAAAATAAATAAAATGCTCATAAAACTTAAAATACTTGAAATACCTAAAATACTTTTTTTGTATACTTTATTATATAGTTTTAAACTCTTTACTTAAAGTAATTAAAATTCTTAGAATACTTAAAATACTTCAAATACTTCAAATACTTCAAATACTTCAAATACTTTAAATACTTTAAATAATTTAAATACTTTAAATACTTTAAATACTTTAAATACATTAAATACTTTAAAAACTTTAAATACTTTAAAAACTTTAAATACTTTAAATACTTTAAATACTTTAAATACTTTAGATACTTTAAATACTTTAAATACTTTAAATACTTTAAATTTTTTAAATTCTTTAAATACTTTAAATACTTTAAATTTTTTAAATTCTTTAAATACTTTAAATACTTTAAATACTTTAAAAACTTTAAAAACTTTAAATACTTTAAATACTTTAAATACTTTAAATACTTTAAATACTTTAAAATACTTTAAATACTTTAAATACCTTAAATACTTTAAATACTTGAAATACTTTAAATAATTTAAATACTTTAAATACTTTATACACTTTAAATACTTTAAATTCTTTAAATACTTAATATACTTTAAATACTTTAAATACTTAAAGTACTTTAAATACTTTAAATACTTTAAATACTTTAAATACTTTAAATACTTTAAATACTTTAAATACTTTAAACGAAAAACGAAGTTGACTTTATAGCTGTCGGCCACCTTTGATAGTATCAACCACTAGTGTCTCCCTTTATATCTACAAGGACTTCGCCGCCCTGGGCTCCTAAGTGTATGTAAGGCACGGAGCGACGGCGCCGAATACCCATATTTACACAAAGAATTTTTGAGCGCCCGCCGCGGGATTCGAACCGGCGACCTCTGGATTGTGAGTCCAGTGCGTGGTCCGATTGATCCACACGGGCGGGACTTAAATACTTTAAATACTTTAAATACTTAAAGTACTTTAGATACATTAAATACTTTAAATACTTTAAATACTTTAAATACTTTAAATACTTTAAATACTTTAAATACTTTAAATACTTTAAATACTTTAAATACTTTAAATACTTTAAATACTTCGAATACTTTAAATACTTTGAATACTTTAAATGCTTTGAATACTTTAAATTCTTTAAATACTTTAAATACTTTAAATACTTTAGATACTTTAAATACTTTAAATACTTTAAATACTTTAAATTCTTTAAATTCTTTATATACATTAAATACTTTAAATACTTTAAATACTTTAAAAACTTTAAAAACTTTAAATACTTTAAATACTTTAAATACTTTAAATACTTTAAATACTTTAAATACTTTAAATACTTTAAATACTTTAAATACTTTAAATACTTTAAATACTTTAAATACTTTAAATACCTTAAATACTTTAAATACTTTAAATACTTTAAATTCTTTAAATACTTGAAATACTTTAAATAATTTAAATACTTTAAATACTTTAAATACTTTAAATACTTTAAATACTTTAAATACTTTAAATACTTTAAATACTTTAAATACTTTAAATACTTTAAATACTTTAAATACTTTAAATACTTTAAATACTTTAAATACTTTAAATACTTTAAATACTTTAAATACTTTAAATACTTAAAAAGCTTTAAATAATTATAATACTTAAAATACTGAAAAAACTTAAAATACTTAATATACTTAAAATACTCAAAATACTTGAAATACTTGAAATACTTTAAATACTTAAAATACTTTAAGCACTTTTAATATATAAAATACTTTAAATACTTTAAATACTTCAAATACTTTAAATACTTTAGATACTTGAAATAATTAAAATACTTTAAATACTTGAAATACTTTAAAAACTTAAAAAACTTAAAATACTTAAAATACTTAAAATACTTAAAATACTTAAAATACTTAAAATATTTAAAATACATAAAATACTTAAAATACTTAAAATACTTAAAATACTTAAAATACATAAAATACATAAAATACTTAAAATACTTAAAATACTTAAAATACTTAAAATACTTAAAATACTAAAAATACTTGAAATACTTAAAATACTTAAAATACTTAAAATACTTAAAATATTTAAAATACTTAAAATACTTTAAATACTTTAAATACTTTAAATACTTAAAATACTTAAAATACTTAAAATACTTAAAATACTTAAAATACTTAAAATTCTTAAAATACTTAAAATATTTCAAGTTCTTGAAATATTAAAATACCTATAAAAAATTAATTGCTTAAAATTATTTAAAAGCTTAACAAACTTTAAACACTTCAATTATTTCAAATACTTGAAATACTTGAAAACTTTAAAAACATTTAATATTAAAATACCTGAACAAATGAATATACTTAAAAAATAAATATTTCAAATACTTAAAATATTTTTAATACTTACAATATTAAAGTACCTGGAAAAAATTAAATGCTTAAAATTATTTCAACACTCAACAAACTCTAAACAGTTGAAATATTTAAAATACTTGAAATACTTAGATACTTTTAAAAGTCACAATATTAACATACCTGTTAAAATAAAAATTCCTAAATTCATTAGCATACTTAACATACCTAAAAATAATAATATTTCAAAAAACTTAAAAGTCTTTACAAAATTAAAGTACCTAAGAAAATTGAAATGCTGAAAATTATTAAAATACGTTATTAACTTCAAATACTTTAAATATGTTAAATCCACTGTACTTTAAAATAATATGCTTACAATATTAAAATCATTAAAATTATTAACATACTTTACCTATGTCCCCATTTTTAGCTCAAAACAAAGCACCGAAATGTCACTCAGCGCATCCACGAGAACCGATAAAAAAACGGGATTTTTTCGTTTCCAAAACCAAAACAAACCTCACTGTCTGTCACACGCGTAGAATGCTCCGACAATTGACAGAAAACCGAGATCCCTACGAGTCCACGACCAAGAAACTGTCACACGCGGAGATAAAACACGGGAACTGTCTTATGGACCATGTTCCCCTTGATTCGACAATCGAAACAAACCGGGAACTGTTCTGTCTCTTACCTTGTAACTCCTCCTGCCGCTCGGCCCTCCTTCTGCCGCCTGGTCCTCCTCCCGCGCTCGTTCCTCCTCCTGCCACTCGGTCCTACTCTTGCTGCTCGGTCCTCCTCCTGCCATTCGGCCCTCCTCTTGCCACTCGGTCCTACTCTTGCCGCTCGGTCCTCCTCCTGCCGCCCGGTCCTCCTCCCGCGCTCGGTTCTCCTACTGCCACTCGGTCCTCCTCCTGCAGCTCGGTCCTCTTCCTGCTAGCCCTTGGCTCTGTTGCCATTTCCAACGGAACGGCCGCAGATCTTTTCCCGGTTCCGGTGGACAGCACCTCCAAATCCCGGGTCCGCAAATCACGGTCACTTTTACCGGCAAACACAACAGGACGCGACAAGTCACAACGCGATTGACTTCGTGGCAAATAAACACGCGGCTGAACTGGCAAGCGAAAAACAAACTTGACAGTTCGAACGAAACTGTTCTTGATTGATCAAGATCACTCGTCATAAACATGGATAAAAATTCATAAACCCATGAATGTTATGCACGAATTCATGCATTTTATTCATGAAAACATGTACACTTTCATGAAATCATGAAAAACACGATTCATAAATTCGCGAATAAAATTTTACGACGTAAAATTTACGCATGCATAAATAATCGTAAAATCATGAATATTTTTCATGAATTCATGAAGTTTAGTCATGACTTCATGAAAATCAGTCATGAAATCATGAATAGTGATATGCATGATTTCATGAAGGAAAATTCATGAATATTCGTAAAAATATTTTTGCCATGAAATAAATTCATAAATTCGTGCATTTTTATGCACGATTTCATGAATAAAATTCATGAAATCATGAAAGGTATCACGAAATCATGCACAAAATTATTCACGAATTCATGAATCGAAATTCACGATTTCTCGCACACTTTTTTTTCCGTGTAGCTCATCATTTTTCTCCGGTCACATTCCTTGACACACTTTGGCTGCTGTTGCATCCTCAGTGCGACAATTCCGGACTCCCTAAGCACAAAACCACCCTCTGTGTCCTGTCCAGACCCCGGTACGAACTTAATAAAAGCCCTCTCAATCTTCTTTCAAAACACACAGCCTAGACAAGTTTCGTTCGCCCCCAAAACCAAATTATCGTTTCTCGAAAGAGGCCAGCCAGCTCAAAGTTGAATGTCTTGCTGCAATCCGGACCATCCTCGCTGGATGATTTATTTAAAACACTATTAATTTTAAAACAAGATCACCGACGAGCTTGAAATTAGCTCGAGAAACTTTGTCACCATCATCATCGCCGTCGACGAGTTTTCGGGAAAAGTCGGCGGGAAAAACAATATTTTCTCGGTGGTTCTAAAGTTGGCTTTGGAAAATAGCCACAGAAAAGAGGTTGAATGGAGGGGAAAAAGTTTGGAGTAAAGAGTGTTTGCGAGCTGGTTGGTCGGATTTCCGCAAATAAACAGACAACAGAATCTATTATTTAGTCAGTGGTTTGGTCATCCCGGTGTTTACTTGGAAGGATTGAAGGCAAGTTGACTTTGAGGATCAACAGAAAAAAGGAAATGAGAAATAAAAACAGCTAAATCAAAATGGCTAAATTTAAAATAATCAAAAAAGTTGAGTAAATGTTTATACAAATTCAAAAACTTTGGCTGAAAATTGACAATTTTTTTGAAGAAGTTTACAATTAGCATCAATTCTCTCAGAACTGTATCGTTAGCCACAGTATAAACTATTTCAATTATTTTCTTCCCAACCGATGCAAGCCATCCAGAAGAGCCAATGGCACTGTCCCTCTCTAGGGGGAAACCCAAAAGTCATGATCAGATAAAATTTGCATTAGCAAACATTTAAATAAATAGACGGTTCGTGCTTGCGGTGTGGCCGCGTGTTCACTCTTTAGCTCCGACACCCACCGTGTATGGACCAATTCGGGTCCTGATAAACGGTTGTGGCCAGAGCACGTTCCCCAAAGTTGGACACGTTATTTTCGGCGGGGGCCACAACCAGCTAAATAACAGAATGGGGAATTTACCTCGTTTGCCTTGAAAATCACCAAAACTAGAAACAGGACACAAAGTATTCATTTGAAAATAATTTAAATAAACAACAAAATTTAAATATAACAAAAGAACGACACCAGAACGACAAAAGAACGACAAAAGAACGACAAAAGAACGACAAAAGAACGACAAAAGAACGACAAAAGAACGACAAAAGAATGACGAAAGAACGACGAAAGAACGACGAAAGAACGACGAAAGAACGACGAAAGAACGACAAAAGAACGACAAAAGAACGACAAAAGAACGACAAAAGAACGATAAAAGAACGACAAAAGAACGACAAAAGAACGACAAAAGAACGACAAAAGAACGACAAAAGAACGACAAAAGAACGACAAAAGAACGACAAAAGAACGACAAAAGAACGACAAAAGAACGACAAAAGAACGACAAAAGAACGACAAAAGCACGACAAAAGAACGACAAAAGAACGACAAAAGAACGACAAAAGAACGACAAAAGAATGACAAAAGAACGACAAAAGAACGACAAAAGAACGACAAAAGAACGACAAAAGAACGACAAAAGAACGACAAAAGAACGACAAAAGAACGACAAAAGAACGACAAAAGAACGACAAAAGAACGACAAAAGAACGACAAAAGAACGACAAAAGAACGACAAAAGAACGACAAAAGAACAAAAGAACAAAAGAACAAAAGAACAAAAGAACAAAAGAACAAAAGAACAAAAGAACAAAAGAACAAAAGAACAAAAGAACAAAAGAACAAAAGAACAAAAGAACAAAAGAACAAAAGAACAAAAGAACAAAAGAACAAAAGAACAAAAGAACAAAAGAACAAAAGAACAAAAGAACAAAAGAACAAAAGAACAAAAGAACAAAAGAACAAAAGAACAAAAGAACAAAAGAACAAAAGAACAAAAGAACAAAAGAACAAAAGAACAAAAGAACAAAAGAACAAAAGAACAAAAGAACAAAAGAACAAAAGAACAAAAGAACAAAAGAACAAAAGAACAAAAGAACAAAAGAACAAAAGAACAAAAGAACAAAAGAACAAAAGAACAAAAGAACAAAAGAACAAAAGAACAAAAGAACAAAAGAACAAAAGAACAAAAGAACAAAAGAACAAAAGAACAAAAGAACAAAAGAACAAAAGAACAAAAGAACAAAAGAACAAAAGAACAAAAGAACAAAAGAACAAAAGAACAAAAGAACAAAAGAACAAAAGAACAAAAGAACAAAAGAACAAAAGAACAAAAGAACAAAAGAACAAAAGAACAAAAGAACAAAAGAACAAAAGAACAAAAGAACAAAAGAACAAAAGAACAAAAGAACAAAAGAACAAAAGAACAAAAGAACAAAAGAACAAAAGAACAAAAGAACAAAAGAACAAAAGAACAAAAGAACAAAAGAACAAAAGAACAAAAGAACAAAAGAACAAAAGAACAAAAGAACAAAAGAACAAAAGAACAAAAGAACAAAAGAACAAAAGAACAAAAGAACAAAAGAACAAACAAAAATCGATGTATTTCCAATTCAGTTTTAGCTTTAAAACTTCTTAAGGTCACATTTTCACACCTCGCATTGTTGCACGCACACAAACACGTCATTACAACTTGCAAAAAAGGGGAAAATGAGTGAAAAGTTTCACCCTCTTTTTATGTCTCGGGGAAAATGAACGGATCAAGGGAAGGGGCAAAGGGTAGCTTCGGCAGTATGTCACGTTTCATGAAACTTATTAAATTTCCTCATATCCTGCAATAATTCCAACGAACAACGAACTTGGTTCTTTCGGGTTCAAAATCCGGTGGTGCTTAAGGGGAGAGTGCACGTGCGAGGCCTCGTCCCGCTGACTGCAGTTGGGACTTTGGAGCATTCTTTGAGGGGTTAAGGATGTGGTAATTAAATTCCTTAACCTGGAGGGAAAGTTTGATAAGGTTAAGGTTGGTGTCCTTTGAAAAGGTGTTAATATAATCCTGTAAAATTCCAAACATTTCTAGTGAATATTGACCACTTAGCCCAAACAAATTATTTCCAAACAACTCAAGACAAAACTCCCCCTCTCCAACAACCGCAAACCACCAAACAAATCTAATAAGCCATCGAATAATCGACTCCATTAGCCAGTCGTCTGTTTAGACACGGTCGCGAGAATGATAATTTTAAAAGCACTTTCAATTGCCTTTCGTGTCGTGGAACCAACGACGCAGAACAATCTCATGGGGGAGGATTTCCCCCCCGAGACCATCAACGGCCTCACACTTCAAACGGCTAATGGATGGCACTGGCCAATGATGCAAATTTGTCACGGTGGGCAGGTTTTTAATGAGGCATGAGCTATTATTTTGCGGGTTTTGCAAGGAGGAAGCAAATGGAAATGTTTTCGATCATCTTTTTTTTTCTTGCAAAATGTTACTATTTATTTTTTTCTGAACATCTAACAAATTCAAACAAGGGTATGTTGGGCCTACTAAGCAAAGCGAATGGTCCTGGATTTGATTTCCATCTGCTCCCATCGAGAAAGTTAAAGAATCGGGAATAGTGGATACTCTGAAATGCACGAAAAATCAAATTCGCTCAAGCCGGGGTTCGATCCCCCGTCCTTTGGATTGGTAAGGAAAAATACAAACCGCCAGACTATCGCGTCTTGTTAAGCTTTGATTGGAATTAAGAATACTGTTACAACCAATTTATATACCGGGTTTTTGTCCATTTGACGAGAGTCTAAATAAAATTTAATTCCGATTGATGCAAACGGGCGGGGCAAAAACTTACTTGCTTACTGACTTGTCCATGTAATTTTTCATACAATGTAATGCCATGCTATGACTACGATAACGCAAAAAAATATGGTTTCAAAACAGACTAAGAAATTTAACAACTTTTTTTTCATATTTTACAATGTATTTCTTAAGGTCGAAATTTCAATATTACCACTCGAATCCGGTACTTCGTTGCTTATTCGTTTACATCACATGCAGCATGGTCACAATCCTCATCTTGGCAGATATAACATGGTTGATTGATAAAACCTTCGTACGTTTCAATAGCAAAAGAATCTGCAATAAAAATGATAGACTTGATCTAATGTTATAACTTGTCTCGGCGCTCCTGAAGTGGAAAATTAAATATCGAGATCACACCTCTGTGCTTTCATGTCCAAGGTATCGATTTATCGTTTTTTTTTAAAGAATTTTGTTTATTTTGAGAAGTCCTGTGGGTGAAATTTTGAATTTAAGGAATTTATAGGTTTTTGTAGAGATACTGCTCACCTTCAAAATGCTGTTTAAATTTTGTAAATCCGTTTTGCTAGTACAAATATATTTCTTTTTTAGGACGTACATTATGTAATGTTAACGTAATGTGAAAGAAAGTGAAACATAAAAGCCTTTTTTTGTAGAGAAGTGGTAAGGTGTCGTGAAATTGTTCACTCAATTGAAATGTAATAATCAGTGATGATTTATCAAAACAAAGTCAATAGAGCAATTCTCTGAGATTTCGGTCATTCGTTGTTTTTTGTATTTTTTAATCCGGCTGAAACTTTTTTGGTGCCTTCGGTTTGCCCAAAGAAGCCATTTTGCATCATTAGTTCGTTCATATAATTTTCCAAACAAATTTGGCAGCTGTCCATACAAAAATGATATGTGAAAATTCAAAAATCTGTATCGTTTGAAGGAATTTTTTGATCGATTTGGTGTCTTCGGCAAAGTTGTAGGTATGGATATGGACTACACTGAAAAAAAATGATACACGGTTAAATTTTGTTTTGTGATTTTTTATTTAACTTTTTATCACTAAAACTTGATATGTTTTAGAGGACATCAAATGCCAACTTTTCAGAAATTTCCAGAATGGGCAAAAAATCTTTGATCGAGTTATGATTTTTTGAATCAATACAGTTTTTTTTTTAATCTAATCTAATCTAATCTAATCAGACCCTAGCGCAGCCAATCTTTCGAAGGGATCCTGGAGAGTGCCTTAGGTTAGATGACGCCTAGCACTCTTCTTGTCATTTATTAACATTTGTAGTGCGCCATTGCATCAGAATGCATTGAAACATCACAAGCGTTAAAGCGGCCAGGCCTACTGCGTAAAGCCGTATCGCAGAGATGACTCGTAATTGGGTTGAGTTTGAGCACTGAGTGTTCGAACAACAACACAATTCTGAATCGACAGGGGATGAAGAAGCGTGGGGACACACCACCATACGCTCCGAGATTTGGTTGTATTCGTTGGGAGCACCATGCTAAGAAGGTTTGGTACTCCGGGACCCTCTGGGATGGGACATTGTATTTCCACGAATGCCCTGGACACTATTTGCCGTGGTTATAGCGCCACAACTCGCTCTCTGTAACAGTATTCCTAATTCCAGTCCACGCTCACCAAGTCGTCATGGCCTAGTGGTTAGCATTTTTGCTTACCAATCCAAAGGACGGAGGATCGAACCCCGCCTCGAGCGACTTTGATTTTTCGTTCATATTCATCATTTCAAATTAATGTGTTCTTAACTTTCTCGTTGGGAGCAGATGGGAATCGAACCCAGAACCATTCGCTTACAAAGCGAACACCGTAACCAGTCAGCCACGGCCGCTCCTCAAATCAATACAGTTTTTTTTAAATCGAAATATTGGTCGCACAAAAAAAACTTCAGTTTTCGATGTAAAATCGAATTTGCAATCAAAAAGTACTTAAACTAAATTTTGATAAAGTGCACAGTTTTCAAGGAATCTATGACATTTCCCCGAAACCAATATTACCGAAGGGACATTTCCCCGAATGCCACTTCCCCGAAAAGACACTTCCACTAATAGTCATTTCCCCGAATTCTATTTGCCCGAATTTCCCATTTCCCCTAATCGTCCACATCTCCGAATGTCATTTTCCCGAATGGGCCACAATCCCGAATGCCATTTACCCGATTAGTCATATCCCTGAATAGTCATTTCCCTGAATGCCATTTCCCCGAACGTTCGGGGAAATAGCATTTTATAAGAAATAAATTGATGGCATTTTTTATCACATCAAACTACATATAATATTTCTTGAAAGGTTCGTATTGGCCATGAATGATTTGTACCAGCCTTATGTACATATTTGTTCGATTTTTGGGTTCTTGAACAAAATTCAAAAAAAGACAAATTTCCTTGAAAATTTCTCAAAAACAACATCTAATTGTGCAAATTTTCCAATCCTTACGAAAAAAATATTTTTAGAAATTTTAAATCCAGACTAACATTTTAAAAGGGCGTAGTGTTTAATGTTTGGCCCGTTTGAAATGTTAGTCTTGATTTTAAATTTTTGAAAATATTTTTTTCGAAAAGATCGGAAAATTTCACGAATGTTTCATTTTTTAACATATGGTGAACGGACCATTAGTTGCTGAGATATCGACATTAAAAAATGGTGGGTTGTTTGGGTGAGACTTAGAAAAAATCAATTTTCCTGTTTTTTTACCTTTGCATGACAATATCTCAGCAAAGTTTAATAAAGCAAAATATAGAAAATTTTCTCAGCTTTTCAAAATATTTTTTTCAAAGGTGGGCAAACATGGGGACTAATTTAAAAAAAATGATAAACTGCGACTATTTTATAAAAAGTTACTTAAAAATGGTTATAACTTGAAAACGGTGCACTTTATCAAAAAATCACTCAAGTACTTTTTGATTGCAAATTAGATTTTACATCGAAAACTGAAGTTGAAAAATTTTTGCGACCGATATTTCGATATTTTGAAAAAAAAACTGTATTGATTCAAAAAATCATAACTCGGTTAAAGATTTTTTGCCCTTTCTGAAAATTTCTGAACAGTTGGCATTTGATGTCCTCTAAAACATATCAAAAAATAAAAAAAATAAAAATAGCGTTTTTTGCAAATCAAGTTCTAGTGACAAAAAATGAAATAAAAAATCATCAATTCTTTTTACCCTGTATCATTTTTTTCAGTGTAGTCCATATCCATACCTACAACTTTGCCGAAGACACTAAATCGATCAAAAAATTCCTTCAAACGATACAGATTTTTGAATTTTCACATATCATTTTTGTATGGACAGCTGCCAAATTTGTTTGGAAAATTATATGAACGAACTAATGATGCAAAATGGCTTCTTTGGGCATACCGAAGGCACCAAAAAAGTTTCAGCCCGATTAAAAAATACAAAAAAATAAAAGAAAAAAGACCGATTCCGTAGAGAACCGCTCAATAATTCTATCGAGTTAGTAACCAAAAACTGTAGTGTGAAGAGGAAATTTGTTTGCAAAATTGTCAAAACAAACATAATTATGTTTTGAAAACTTTTCCAACAAAGTTTCACTCGTTGAGAAATATCAATATAACTTGAAGCACGATGTGTACTCTGTATCCTTCTTACCTTTATTGGCGCTATCATAAACTAAAACATGCACCGGTTTGTGTATCGCCACGTCGTAGCGTCGCTCGGCCTTTACCAGGAAACAAGACTGTAAGTCTCCCAAACTGTTGTAATAGACACGGACATTGGTTCCTTGGTAATGTAGTTCAATGCGCTGAAATTTTAAAATTTATTAGTTTTTGCTGACTCTAATTCCGTTTAAACTACCTGTATTTTATTATCAGTTGCAAGATCTGTTATCCCGTTTTTATCCTTTACGTAAATACCGCTTGGCAAGAACACTTCAACGTATGGCATTATAGGAGGATCATTCTTCCTCAAATGTCTTGTACAGACTTTAAAATTATGAACATAATATGTGCTGTTGTCCATCAACATTATTTTTAAATCAAATCCTTTTTTTGCGTCTTTCATTTCCATACGGTATTCATAGGAAATCGCATATAAACCGTATCCAATACCGTCAACTGCTACATCAATTTTTCTGACATGTGGTGGGACAACTAAATTGTGAGTTTGATTTCTAAATTTGTTGTCAGTGTCAACCTTAGTAACGTTAATAAAATGTCGTCTCTTATCCCACGACAATGTTAATACATAATCATTTATCGATGTTTGCAAAGCATATTGAGATAAGGCCTGGAGCTCAATAAAAGTATCCTGAATTGAGCTTAAACCTCCTACAATACGCTGTTGCTCAGCCAGCCAAGCTACAATTGGCATTGCCATGATCGTCATATTATATTGAATATATGTTAGTATCACATAGCTTGCGATCTGGGTAGAAAATGTATCCTTTTCCCAATACCTTTGTCCTTTGTCGCGTATAGAATAATCCATAAGTGTATCCAAACATTTTCTTCCACTGTTTTGTTTCTTCAGAGAAAGTGCATACGCGGCCAATGCCACATCATACAGATTTTTTATGTTTTCGAGATTTTGCTCCAAAAAATCAACAGCTGAGTCTATATTTGCAGAATACTGTGATGACATTTCTCCTGTGTCAAGAAAAACAGCTAGCACATACGCAGTAAGTGCAAACCTTGATGGTCGATAATGATGCGACTCATTGTGAATTTGTTCTCCGATCTCGACAAAGCTTCCATCAGCCCTCTGTTTATTTGCTAACCATCGTAAGGCAGCCACAACAATTTCAATGTTTACCAGCTCATTGTCATAACTCGAAGCAATCTTTAAATATTTAGCCACCAATGATGTGACAAAAATGCTGCTTTCATTAAGGTGTACAGAATTACCAAACCCAAAAGACCCATCGTCTTGCCTATACTTCATTTGGTTTTGGATTCTTGCTTTTAAAGCATCTAAAATTTTCCTTTGAATTTTACGATAATTTCCTTTTTTTGAATAATAATCCAAAGCAACAGCATAAGGCACAAAATTATAAATATTTTCCTTTCCCTGTTTCTTCGCAAAACGATTAAGATTTTTCGACGGGAATGTGATAGCTGAAACAAAAAGTTTATAGTTTTGTGAGAAATTGACAGAGTTATGTGCGATACAAAAAAAGGGGATCAAGTCTCCCCACTCTCCCCTACTCGATCAAACACCAGCACCGCGTGTGCACGCGTACAAGCAAACCTAAACTGTGCCGTGTACAGGCTGTACCCGTACACGAACCTCAAGTTTAAACCGAACCTTGCACCTCGGGTACAAACCCCGTGCAGGCCGACGACGCAGAAAAGAGACAAAAATATTTCCCTCACGCTCCCTCTGCTGTAAAGTGGAGTTTCATTCTCCGCTGCAGTCACACTACAGTGTTTGCCACAGTGAGAATGAGAAGCAGTCATTTTTTCGTCTCTTTATACGCTCTTCGCTCGCACGGCGTTGTACCCGAGGTGTGCACCCCGTGTTTACACCGCGTGTAAACTTGAGTGCGCCGTGCGGGGAGAA
Source organism: Culex pipiens pallens (assembly GCF_016801865.2). NCBI lineage: Eukaryota > Metazoa > Arthropoda > Insecta > Diptera > Culicidae > Culex > Culex pipiens. The sequence goes on along the minus strand of NC_068937.1, from coordinate 46,907,509 downwards.
CTCGAACATGGTAGCCTGGTGTGTTTGAGGTTCATCTGGACTGAAAACTTGTACGGCGTGTACGGCGTGCGTGCGTTTCGGGAAGACTGCTGACAACAGTCGACATTAGCACGGTTGTCAAATGAGAACCCACAACAAAAGCACTAGCTGTCAAATGGTAGCTCATAACAAATCATTGTTTGGTTTTTTGATTTTGAAATTTTCCGAAATTTAAACGATAAATTCCTGAAAAAACACGTGAATTGTGTTGCTATAGTGAGGAGGGCTAAATGTTGAATATCTTTTCACACTCGACTTATTTCTTCCTTTGATGGACATCTATGAGTCTAGCCATGAATACGTTCAAGAAGTGTTCTTTGCGTTTGATTACGTTTGACATGATAGTCTTGATATTCATGCACTCTACTAAGATTAATCCATCCTTCTAATGCCTTTTATTCGAAAATTTGCAACCGTTAACCTAAACGCTATTAGCAGTAAATTAAAATTGTCTTTGTTTAAAAAAAAAAAAAAAATGGCTAATTCTATCATATTCTTGTAGATTCCATCCCAAAATTGGCTGAAAATTCATATCGAAAAAAGTGATTTTACTGTTTACCTTTGTTTGCTTTTTTTTTCATTTGGTCGACAAAGCAGTGCGCCCGTACACTCAGAATCGGCATTACACATTTTCCAATTTGCTTTTACACATTTGGATGGGAAAAAACATCGCTTCAGTATTTTTCTGCCATGTGGCGCGGGTCATGCCTACACGGAAAGGAGTTCCATCTTAAATTTAACAATTCAAATTAGCTGGCTTCAAATTGGTGGAACAGTGATTTTTTTGGTTAAATTAGCTAAAATTACAGGTAAATTTACCAACTTGGGATTGGTGAAACAGCTAACCCTGATTGCTGATTTGCTATCCAAAACTGACAGCCCAAATCAAAATGACAGGAGAGATTTTACCAAAAATAATGGTGTTCCAGCACAATTTGGCCTACTTTTTACCGAAAAACTATGTGGAACCGGCAGCATGATTTTTTTGACAGATCATCAATTCGAGACCAACACAAAGCAAGAGAACGTCTCGTATCGTGTTTGATCCTGTTTTAGCCGCTCAGTTCGCGGAGTTTTGTGACGATTCTGCGTTTGGAAGACTTTCTGCGGGCTGAGATCTTCAGTTGATTAGGTGAGAAGTTTTTTTTTGTGTTGAGGGAAAGAGGTTAGAAGTTGAGCCTCTAATTTTTGTTTGGACGATTGGTGGCATCCCTTTGTCGTGAACACTTTGGCGGGGGAGGTGGAGGCTGGCGTTTGTCCACAATCCACTTTTTTTTTGTATGGACATCTGTCTACGTGGGGGCGGGGGAGGCTGCGGGTACAGAGTGTCTAGATATAGACTGGCCAATGTTTGACAGATCCGAACGAGCAGGGCACTTTATGCCTTTGAAGCACATAAAAATAGAGTTAAATAATGTTAAATTACTTTAAATTAAGTGAAAGTTAATTTGAATTACATTTGGTTGAATTTAGAAAAAAGTAGAATTCAGTTAAATTAAGTTAAATTGATTAAATTTTGTTAAAATCAGTAAAATTTAGATAAATTTAATAAAATTTAGTAAAATTATGTGTAATTAAAAATCAAGTTTAATTAAATAAAGTTAAGTTTAGTATAATTAAACTGAACATAGTAAAAAAGAAATAAATTCAGTCATATCTGGAAATTTTTGTTAAATTTAACTAAACTAAGATACATTTTTTTAAATTTCGATACATTTGGTAGAATTTAGTTCAATTGTTGTTAAAAGTTGTTTGGTAAAATTAAGTTAAATTAAGTAAAATTAAGCTAAATTGAGTTAAATTAAGTTACATTAAGTTAAATTAAGTTAAATTAAGTTAAATTAAGTTAAATTAAGTTAAATTAAGTTAAATTAAGTTAAATTAAGTTAAATTAAGTTAAATTAAGTTAAATTAAGTTAAATTAAGTTAAATTAAGTTAAATTAAGTTAAATTAAGTTAAATTAAGTTAAATTAAGTTAAATTATGTTAAATTAAGTTAAATTAAAGTCAATTAAGTTAAATTAAGTTAAATTAGGTTAAAATAAGTTAAATTAAGTTCAATTAAGTTAAATTGAACAAAATTATGTTAAATTAAGTTAAATTAAGTTAAATTAAGTTAAATTAAGTTAAATTAAGTTAAATTAAGTTAAATTAAGTTAAATTAAGTTAAATTAAGTTAAATTAAGTTAAATTAAGTTAAATTAAGTAAAATTAAGTTAAATTAAGTTAAATTAAGTTAAATTAAGTAAAATTAAGTTAAATTAAGTTAAATTAAGTTAAATTAAGTTAAATTAAGTTAAATTAAGTTAAATTAAGTTAAATTAAGTTAAATTAAGTTAAATTAAGTTAAATTAAGTTAAATTAAGTTGAATTAAGTTGAATTAAGTTGAATTAAGTTGAATTAAGTTGAATTAAGTTGAATTAAGTTGAAATAAGTTGAAATAAGTTGAAATAAGTTGAAATAAGTTGAATTAAGTAAAATTATGTTAATTTTAATTTTAATTTGTATTTTTGTTTTTTTTTTTTGTATTTTTGTATTTTTGTATTTATGTATTTTTGTATTTTTGTATTTTTGTATTTTTGTATTTATGTATTTTTGTATTTTTGTATTTTTGTATTTTTGTATTTTTGTATTTTTGTATTTTTGTATTTTTGTATTTTTGTATTTTTGTATTTTTGTATTTTTGTATTTTTGTATTTTTGTATTTTTGTATTTTTGTATTTTTGTATTTTTGTATTTTTGTATTTTTGTATTTTTGTATTTTTGTATTTTTGTATTTTTGTATTTTTGTATTTTTGTATTTTTGTATTTTTGTATTTTTGTATTTTTGTATTTTTGTATTTTTGTATTTTTGTATTTTTGTATTTTTGTATTTTTGTATTTTTGTATTTTTGTATTTTTGTATTTTTGTATTTTTGTATTTTTGTATTTTTGTACTTTTGTATTTTTGTATTTTTGTATTTTTGTATTTTTGTATTTTTGTATTTTTGTATTTTTGTATTTTTGTATTTTTGTATTTTTGTATTTTTGTATTTTTGTATTTTTGTATTTTTGTATTTTTGTATTTTTGTATTTTTGTATTTTTGTATTTTTGTATTTTTGTATTTTTGTATTTTTGTATTTTTGTATTTTTGTATTTTTGTATTTTGTATTTTTGTATTTTTGTATTTTTGTATTTTTGTATTTTTGTATTTTTGTATTTTTGTATTTTTGTATTTTTGTATTTTTGTATTTTTGTATTTTTGTATTTTTGTATTTTTGTATTTTTGTATTTTTGTATTTTTGTATTTTTGTATTTTTGTATTTTTGTATTTTTGTATTTTTGTATTTTTGTATTTTTGTATTTTTGTATTTTTGTATTTTTGTATTTTTGTATTTTTGTATTTTTGTATTTTTGTATTTTTGTATTTTTGTATTTTTGTATTTTTGTATTTTTGTATTTTTGTATTTTTGTATTTTTGTATTTTTGTATTTTTGTATTTTTGTATTTTTGTATTTTGTATTTTTGTATTTTTGTATTTTTGTATTTTTGTATTTTTGTATTTTTGTATTTTTGTATTTTTGTATTTTTGTATTTTTGTATTTTTGTATTTTTGTATTTTTGTATTTTTGTATTTTTGTATTTTTGTATTTTTGTATTTTTGTATTTTTGTATTTTTGTATTTTTGTATTTTTGTATTTTTGTATTTTTGTATTTTTGTATTTTTGTATTTTTGTATTTTTGTATTTTTGTATTTTTGTATTTTTGTATTTTTGTATTTTTGTATTTTTGTATTTTTGTATTTTTTGTATTTTTGTATTTTTGTATTTTTGTATTTTTGTATTTTTGTATTTTTGTATTTTTGTATTTTTGTATTTTTGTATTTTTGTATTTTTGTATTTTTGTATTTTTGTATTTTTGTATTTTTGTATTTTTGTATTTTTGTATTTTTGTATTTTTGTATTTTTGTATTTTTGTATTTTGTATTTTTGTATTTTTGTATTTTTGTATTTTTGTATTTTTGTATTTTTGTATTTTTGTATTTTTGTATTTTTGTATTTTTGTATTTTTGTATTTTTGTATTTTTGTATTTTTGTATTTTTGTATTTTTGTATTTTTGTATTTTTGTATTTTTGTATTTTTGTATTTTTGTATTTTTGTATTTTTGTATTTTTGTATTTTTGTATTTTTGTATTTTTGTATTTTTGTATTTTTGTATTTTTGTATTTTTGTATTTTTGTATTTTTGTATTTTTGTATTTTTGTATTTTTGTATTTTTGTATTTTTGTATTTTTGTATTTTTGTATTTTTGTATTTTTGTATTTTTGTATTTTTGTATTTTTGTATTTTTGTATTTTTGTATTTTTGTATTTTTGTATTTTTGTATTTTTGTATTTTTGTATTTTTGTATTTTTGTATTTTTGTATTTTTTTATTTTTGTATTTTTGTATTTTTGTATTTTTGTATTTTTGTATTTTTGTATTTTTGTATTTTTGTATTTTTGTATTTTTGTATTTTTGTATTTTTTTTACTTGTCAATAGAATATCGCAACAAAGCCGTACTATTAGGATGATCAACTATAACGTAGTTTAAAAAGCCTGGAAACTATTGAAACATCCAAAGAACTTACTCTACCAAAAAACGTACCAAGAATAGCGGAAAATCATGCTACACCAGCAAAAAGTGTTTTTGAAAATTAAAAAACAACTTTACAGGCAGCAAGGGATTTTTAAAATGATTTCGAAATTACCAGTTAAAACAGTCGAAAAATTAGCTGGACTTACCGAAAAACGAAGCAAGAACAAAAAAGAAACGAGCTAAATCAGCCAAAAGGCTGGGTGAATAATGCGTGCTTTGCAGGCAGCAACGGAGGCTTTTGAAAGAAAACTTGTAGAAATAGTGGAAAAATTAGCTATTCCAACCAAAACACCTACCAAGAATAGTGGCAAAGTTAGCTAAACTAGCTAAAAAGATGTGTGAAAATACCTGGCTTCGCAGCCAATTTTGAGAATGATTCCAAAAAAACTAGTTGAAACAGCCTAAAAACACGCTGGGCTAACTATAAAACTTCCTAGAATACCATAAAATCTAGCTAAAATAGCTAACAGACCTTCTCAAAACATACAGCTTTTGAGACTGACAGCATTTTTCCAGCTTGCAAATTAGTAAAATTTACTAAAAATTTAGCTGGATTTATCATTTTTAGGACCTGGATCCAGCTGTCAAATCCAGGATTTATTTTTAGGATTTCCAGCTAAAAAAATTGGTGGTTGAAAAAACAACCAATTTTATTAGGATTTTTAACCGAAATTTAGTAAGATTCACGATAAACCTTCTTTCCGTGTAGAATTGCATGGTGTGAGATTCCAAGTTGGAAATTTAATTTCCTACAACTTTGTCGAAGGGTGCAAGAAGATCCGAGTTGATCCTGAAGAGTTATTAGCAATGCGATAAAAATGAATCGGCTTATATACTTGAAAGTATATAAACGGTATATAAAAAGCATATAAGAAAAAAAAAGTTTTTGCTAAGAAAAATCACCAAAAATCATAATCAACTCGGATCATTTTGCACCCTGCGACAAAGTTGTAGGAAATTAAATTTCCTACAAGAATCTCACACTTGGACAATTTTAGGCGAGACCTGCGCAACCTGACAGTAAAATATTGAAACGATGTTTTTCTGCATACATTTTTGCGATTTTCCCCATATATTTATTTTCATATCAAGATTTATTTCTGGTTATAAAAATGTCTGAAGCAACTGGAAATAAACCTTGTTTAATGAAAACAAACTATTACAATTGAGTCCTAAAATGAAGCTTAGATTGCTGATATTATTGTTTACAGCAATAAAGCTTATATTTCTGAGAACAATGACCCTTTGTACGACCACAAAGAGTTTAAAATGGATTTTTAAATCTATTTTTAAAAATTAACCTCGCGGTCCTACTTGACAGAAAAGCTCCTACTTGACAGCTCGTTCCAAGGGGACCATAGTTGATCCATCGAAAAAATGTTGTCTTGTCAGATTTTTTTTGCATTAAAATGAAAAAAGTGATCAGAAATGGTTTTTAATCATGTTTTTTTACCGTTGTACATACAAATTGACATAGGGCTTTAGTACCCAATTCAGGTGAACTTTTTAAAGAATAATTGGAAGAAAAAGAATACATAAACCCCTTACCGCCAAAGCAACATTGGGATTGTTTACGTTTTATGCGGCAGTGTTAATCATGTGAAAGGGAATTATATTCAGAATTTTTGGAGAAATGCACTATTTTTTTTAGGAAATTGGGAATATCTTTGCTTACATTGAACCAGAATTGTCAAGTAACGGAAAATGGGAGAATTTTTAAAACTTTTTTAGTATTTTTTTTCGATGAAAAATACGTTTCGGAATTCTGAGTACGCCATCAAATCGGCCGTCTAATTTTACATAAAAGTCTCTTTAACATCAAATTTCTATCTCATCACCGTTTCGGGCTGCAAATTATTGAAAAACTCTTCTTTTTTCGCATGTTCAAAAATGGAAGGGGCTGTACCGCCCCTCCGTCACGAGATATCAAAAAACGGACCTCGGATTCGTGATCAGGGACAAAAGTTACCCTTTCGGACAAAGTTTCACGAAAATCGAAAAGGGGTCGGGGTAACTTTTCTCGATTTCGTGTGAGTTGGTAGAGAATTACCCACATAGAATTACAAAAGCAAAAGCATCGAGTTGTTACAAAATGCCAATATTTCATAAGTTATCTAAATATCTAAGTAGAGATAATACACCCATTTTCGTCACACACATTTCGCCGTAAATTGAAATTTCACAGCGAATCAAAATATTTTTTTTTTTAATTAAAATGTTGAAATTTTTTGAAAGCATGTCTTTTTCGCCACCTGATTTTTCGGGCAGATTTAAAGAAAAGGGGGTGACATAAACTAAAAAAAATATTTATAACGGCCTCAAAATAAAGCAAATACCATAATTATCAAAAATGCTATAGAATTGCTCATTGACGAAACAATATTTAAAAAAAAAAACTTACGAGTTAAATTAAATGTTATGTTTATAGACCGGTCGATGTGTTTTCTTGGTATGTATAAATATAAACTGTTGTATGATTGTTCAAAGCTTGCATGTTCTATAAAACATGCCTCATAAACTGCAAATGAATGGCTCTCAGGATCAACATGTAATGTGTGCTCGACCGAATCTTGTTGAAAATTGTTAACGGCATCAAATTTCAGGTCAATTTCTCCAATCTTTTTAGCTTTTATCAAGAATGATACTAGACCGTTACCATTTCCGGAAACACTAACTTGTTTGGAGAGATGTGTTTCTGTAAAGATGGAAAAAATATCTACATTAATACTCAACTTACTTTCATATTCAATGATAAACTAACGTTCTTCTTGCAGTTGCTCCACAAATTCAATTTCATCATCCTTATTATGCAGTGATACAGTAACCACAGTATCGCCGAGCAAATTGAATACCTTCACATTTATGATTGCGACTTCACCACGCTTGACAGAAAATGGTAGATGCACGACAATAAAAAATGATTTCTCCACATGAAAAGTAACGTGTTCATTGATGATGCCTAGTCCAGTCGTAGGGCTGAGAGCAAATCCCATGATACGCCACGAAGTTATTGTATCTGGCACCTGAACCGAAAATTTTGCTCGCGTTTCGCCATTCATATGTAGGTTTTGCCACAACCATGATTCCGGAAAGAAGGTTCTCTGGTATACAATATCTTCGGAACTTTGATAGCCAAGTCCATTTCTTACGAGTCTGACAGTTTCTGAAAAAAATATGTTTATTATTGCGGATCCCCCCCCCTGTCAAGCACTTCTTCTTTACCTTTAACATGAGCTCTCAAAAAATTTCAACCCATTAATGAACGTAATTTTGAAAGAACCCTTTTTGCCTTTCTCACTGAGGTAAGCTGCCCCTGATCACATAAATGTCCCATATGCATTTTCAACGTTTTTGAGTTAATGATGCAGTTTGGTTCAAAATTGTGTGCTCTTTCAAAAGAGCCTATAACATCCAGTACTTTGTTCTGGAAATCAGGGTGAAATCCAGTTTTTTCGTGAAAACTTAACACGTAGCCTTATGTGTGGGATAAACTTCAAATGAGCAATTCTCTACAAAACCGGCCGATTGCGACCATTTTTATTTTTTGTATTTTTTGATTTGGCTCAAACTTTGTGGGGGCCTTCCCTATGACCAAAGAAGCCATTTTGCATCATTAGTTTGTCCATATAAATTTCCATACAAATTTGGCAGCTGTTCATACAAAAATGGTACGTATATATTCGAAAACCTGTAACTTTTGAAGGAATTTTTTGATCAATTTGGTGTCTTCGGCAAAGTTGTAGGTATTGTTAAGGACTATTTAGAAAAAAATAGGTACACGGAAAAAAAAATTTCCCGATTTTTTTATTAACTTTTTTTTCACAAAAACTCAAATTCCCAAAATACGTATTTTTTGATTTTCGAGATTTTTTGATATGTTTTAGGGGACAAAAATCCGCAACTTTTGAGCTATAGAGAAACATGGTCAAAAAATCTGCCGCCGAGTTATGATTTTTTGAAAAACTGGTGATTTTTGGAAAAAATCGAAATTTCATACATAAAATTTTTTTGACCTCATTTTTTTTATGCAAAATTGAATTTGCAATCGAAAATTACTTTACAGATTTTTTGATAAAGGGCCCCGTTTTCAAGATATAGCCACCGAAAGTTTGATTTCAGCGAAATATTTGCAGTTTTTCGATTTTTAAAAATAGTGACCATGAGTGACCATCTCTAAAAATATTTTTTTTTAAAGTTCAGAAAATTTGCTATAAAATTGTCCAAGAGACATTGAAGATTGGACCTCTGGTTGCTGAGATACAGTGGCTTAAAGAAAAAGAAACACGAAAATTGAAGTTTTCTAAGTCTCACCCAAACAGCCCACGATTTTCTAATGACGATATCTCAGCAACTAATGGTTCAAACATTGAATATTATGCCCATTTGAAATGTTAGTCTTGATTTAAAAATTTTCAAAATATTTTTTTCGAAAAGATCGGAAAATTTTACGAATGTTTCATGTATTAACATTGAAAATTGAACCATTAATTGCTGAGATATCGTCATTAGAAAATCGTGGGCTGTTTGGGTGAGACTTAGAAAACTTCAATTTTCGTGTTTCTTTTTCTTTAAGCCGCTGTATCTCAACAACCAGAGGTCCAATCATCGATGTCCCTTAGACAATTTTATAGCAAATTTTCTGAACTTTTAAAAAAAATATTTTTAGAGATGGTCACTCATGGTCACTATTTTTAAAAATCGAAAAACTGCAAATATTTCGCTGAAATCAAACTTTCGGTGGCTATATCTTGAAAACGGAGCCCTTTATCAAAAAATCTGTAAAGTAATTTTCGATTGCAAATTCAATTTTGCATAAAAAAATGAGGTCAAAAAAATTTTATGTATGAAATTTCGATTTTTTCCAAAAATCACCAGTTTTTCAAAAAATCATAACTCGGCGGCAGATTTTTTGACCATGTTTCTCTATAGCTCAAAAGTTGCGGATTTTTGTCCCCTAAAACATATCAAAAAATCTCGAAAATCAAAAAATACGTATTTTGGGAATTTGAGTTTTTGTGAAAAAAAAGTTAATAAAAAAATCGGGAAATTTTTTTTTCCGTGTACCTATTTTTTTTCTAAATAGTCCTTAACAATACCTACAACTTTGCCGAGGACACCAAATTGATCAAAAAATTCCTTCAAAAGTTACAGATTTTCGAATATTTACGTACCATTTTTGTATGAACAGCTGCCAAATTTGTATGGAAATTTATATGGACAAACTAATGATGCAAAATGGCTTCTTTTGTCATAGGGAAGGCCCCCACAAAGTTTGAGCCAAATCAAAAAATACAAATAAAATCCATTTCCGGTTTTGGTAGAGAATTGCTCAAATGCGTTTTTCTCAGCTTGCTGTTTTTGCATATGGGACATTTATGCGAACATGGGCAGTAAGGCTATACTGCCCATGTTCGCATAAATGTCCCATATGCAAAAACAGCAAGCTGAGAAAAACGCATTTGAAGTTTGTCCCATACATAAGGCTACGTGTTAAGTTTTCGCGAAAAAACTGGATTTCCTCCTGATTTCTAGAACAAAGTACTGGATGTTATATGCTCTTTCGAAAGAGCACACAATTTTGAACCAAACTGCATCATTAACTCGAAATCGATGAAAATGCATATGGGACATTTATGCGATCAGGGGCAGTATAATCCTGCTCTAAAAATGAACTTTGTATAAAAACGGCGTAGACCCACCTTCATGTATACATATCGACTCAGAATCGAAAACTGAACAAATGTCTGTGTGTATGTGTGTGTGTATGTATGTATGTGACCAACAAACTAGCTCATGTTTCTCGACACTGGCTGAACCGATTTGACCCGAACCTGTTGCATTCGACTTGGTTTAGGGTCCCATAGATCGAGTTTTATACAGATTGAAGTTTCGATAAGTAGTTCAAAAGTTATGTATAAAAATGTGTTTTCACATATATCCGGATCTCACTTAAATGTATGTAAACTAAGTCCGGGTCCACCATCCAACCCATCGTTGGTTAGGTTATCAAAAGACCTTTACAACGAGTCCAGAACATTGATGATCTGGCAACCCTGTCTCGAGATAGGCCACTTAAGTGATATTTATGTACTTTTTTATTCCGGATCAAAAAAATAGATGAAATTTTGTGTACAGCCATTTTGGGAATGAGTGAGGAAGGCTCCAACCACATTGGTGGATTAAGTCAGTTTTTTGTTTACTTCTCGATTAGGGTAGCGCAGTCATCAATGAGACACTTTTGGTTTTCAACTTTCAATGTTTTTTATTTGAATTTTTTCATCGTCATTTTCTAATGAACTTTTTGTTGCATTTTCTATCTATAAAACTGTTCTAACATTGACCAAAATATGAGATCGATCCGACCTCTACAGCCAGAGTTATTCAACTGTCTCATTGAACCTAACACACTCAACTCCCACAACTTTGTCGAAGGGTGGGTAGAGGATGTTCCAACGCATCTTCTGAAACTTGAATTTCACTAAAATAGTGTTCAGATTTGACTGCCGATGCCACTCTTATGGGAGATTTTTTAACAATCACTAAAACGCGTTTTTCTCGGAATACTTGATCTGGCATAATAGCCGAATTTTCAATTATGGGCAGTAGAAATCTCTATTCATAATCATGGAGTTTAGTAAAGTACTTCAAAAGTTATGCTATCAAAAACGAGCATAGCTGAAGTCCGGAATATTGTTAAAACAGCGGGTTTTGAAAGAAAACCCTTCAAATAAATTAGGTCAGGACACCCATGGACCTCAAAATGTCAATAGTCTTGTTTATCTTTGAAAACTATGAAGTTTGATACCCATCATGCCCAGTGGACCACAATTCCAAATTGCTCCACACTCCGGAACATCCCCGTACACAACATACTTTGTACACGACTTTGCTGCCCATGTTCGCATAAATGTCCCATATGCAAAAATATCAAGCTGAGAAAAACGCATTTAAAGTTTGTCCCACACATAAGGCTACGTGTTAAGTTTTCGCGAAAAAAAAAATTTTCGCTTGATTTCTAGAACAAAGTACTGGATCTTGTAGGCTCTTTTGAAAGATCATACAATTTCGGAACAAACTGCATCAATAACTCAAAAACGATGAAAATGCATATGGGACATTTATGCGATCAGGGGCAGTTCGGTTAAACAAAAAAAATCATATACTTGCCTAGCTCTACACGTGAGGCTGATCGCAAAAACAATCCTAAATCCTGAAATTGGAAACAAGTAACAGCCGGAATCATAGTTATGCTTGTGTGCACTCTTCAAGCTTCCTTGCACCGTGCGCACAGAAAAAAAAATGATGGTAATATTCATCAGGAAATGGTGACAGATTTTGTGGCTAAAAAAATGATGAATTTTACCCTAAAAAATGATGAATTTTCATCAGTTTTTGATGAATATTCATCAGGTTCACATTTTTACACATTTTTTATGTAATATTACTCAAAAAAAGAGGTAATATTCAACCTACCAAATTTTCAACATTCCAAAATTCAACTTTTTTTTTCTGTGCGGTACACGCGGTTCACTCGCACCTCGGGTTTGCTTTGCGCCTGCTTTGTTCGGTTTACACCCGTACCCGACTCACACGAACCGAGGGTATCTTGGTACATCGTACCAGCGCACCACGACACTCTCGGTTCGCCGCGTCGGTTTTGTGTCTGGCACTCACCCATGGCATGAACCCGGTACACAGAAAAAAAAAATGATGGTAATATTCATCAGGAAATGGTGACAGATTTTGTGGCAATAAAAATGATAAATTTTACCTTAGAAAATGATGAATTTTCATCAGTTTCTGATGAATATTCATCAGGTTCACATTTTTAAACATTTTTTGAGTAATATTACTCAAAAAATGATTAATATTCAACCAACCAAATTTTCAACATTCCAAAATTCAATTTTTTTTGCTGTGTATATGAGCCAAGGTGCTTCACTCGTTACGAGCCGAGGTACGTGCCGTGGTACGCGCTGGCGGTACAAAACGGGTTCAATACCACGACACGTACCACGGGTGAGTGCCAGACACAAAACCGATGGGGAGAGTCGAGAGTGTCGTGGTACGCAGGTACGATGTACCAAGATACCAATACACAAATGGGTTCAGGCACGTACCGAAGCTAGAAAACCAAACCCGCGGTGTGCGTTGGCACTGGCGCATGGGAAGCTTGGCACTCTTGTTCTTTTTGAACATAATTTAGTGAAGTATAGCACAAGAAAGCACACAAGAATCGATATTTTACATACCTGAAAATAGTCGAATCCGTATTTTTCGCCCTTAATTTCGTTAACGATATTTGCTTTAGTCAAATCATTCCATCCGTCTTTTAAAGGAAAGGCATTTTGGTCAATTGCTTGCAACGCCACATATGAATCTGAAGTGGCCTCAACTTCAATATACAAATTTTGTCCTGGGGCATACGATTCCTTGTCCAAAAAAATACTTAACTGATTGAAAAATTAATTCTGTGATTATCTGTTTACAAAATAGTAGCAAAACGTACATTATTTTCAAAACTTTCAAAGTTCAGTTTCACGGCGTCGAACATAATATATTCTTTCGTGATTTTAAATACGATGATTTCTGCCTTTGGTGCCAAAATTGGATTCAATTGATATGTAAGGGTGAATTTTTTTCTATTAAAAGTTTTCACTAATTTCGAATCTACGATGACTCCTCTGGCTACCAACACATATGTTATAAATGCCATTGGCTCTATACTATGTATCTCAAATTGAACTTCTTTGTTTGGACAAAGTCTACTAGAAATAAAGTTAACCTTTAAAAAATATTTTGTGTGTGTGTGTGCATTATGGAGTTAAACTTCTCGTGGCTGTTATGGACAAAGTTTTTGAATTTTATATCTATGTTAATGAAGTATCGGTAATACTTGGCATACTTATATTTTTCCGGCAAGATAATGCGAAGGTGATGATGACTATTTGATATTACACCATCGATTACTTCTTCAAATTCTGTAGATTGGTACCGGAGCTGAAAAATTGAATATTATTTCTGTATAGTACTATTTTGTTGTTTCCAAATTCTCTCGTGAGAGAAAAAATCTCTACTTTTCGCAAATCACCATCTCTCGAGTTGGTTTGCAATAGGACTTGAGCGATATTTGTAAAAAAAGCAGTTTTTCGATCGGTTCTCGATCAATTTACGAACTCTTCACTCCAGTCGCGCTAGTGTACTTTGTGCACCGTTTGTAAGAGAGGCCGAAAAACGCGACTTCCGAAAGGTTGAGATACATTCTGCCGTGCCATCACAACGGATTGACCTATTCTTAAAGTACGTTAAATTTGCCATAATAATAAACTTTTGTTTAAGGATTCCGCATTCCGCTTTACATTTCTTAACCTTACAACGCAGATATTCACAAAAAGGGCATGCATCTTTGCGAAAAATTGATCAATTTGGATCAATCCAGTTGCATTCGACGGGAAATGAGTCCTATTTTTTGGATATGATCAGCGGGTCTAGCTCATTTCCCCGAATGACATTTCCCCGAATGCCATTTCCCCGAAAATCATTTCCCCTAATTGGTCACATCCCCGAATACCACTTCCCCTAATCAGCCACATCCCCGAATGCCATTTCCCCGAATATCATTTCCCCTAATCGGCTATATCCCCGAATGCCATTTCCCCTAATCGGCCATTTCCCCGAATGCCATTTCCCCGAAGTGACACTTACGCCAATTGCCGTTTATTTTAATTTAAAATTACTCCAATTTGCATATCCCCTAATCATCATTTTCACTAAAGCCTTTTCCATGACTAACAGTTATTTTCTTCCTCAATTTTACCGAACAAACAGCTTTTTCGGGTATGCTGTTGATTGAATGTTGTAAATTGGGTAGAAAAGCCCTTTGTCAATTTTTATGAACAACGGTAAGAAACACGATTAAAAACCATTTCTGATAACTTTTTTTATGCAAAAAAAAGTTATTGACAAGACAACATTTTTTCGATGGATCAACTATGCCCCCCCTGGATCGAGCTGTCAAGTAGGAGCTTTTCTGCCAAGAAGGGCCGTGAAGTGAATTTTTAGGAATTGAATTAAAAATCCATTTTAAATCCTTTGCGGTCGTTCAAAGGGTCATTGTACTTAGTAAAGCTTATTTTTCTTGTGAACAATATCACAAATTTAAGCTTAATTTTAGGACCCAATTACTAGATTTTTTGCTGTTCAATTAACATTTTGTATTCAACCGCATGATTAGATATTGTTTTTGAGAATTTTGTTCAAGAACGCAAAAATCGAACAAATACATAAGGCTTGTACAATTTTTTTTGAAGTTTTTGTTGATTATACTTTTCGCCAAATCCCAAACCAGCAATGTGAATAAAATGATCAGTGTGAACGGGGTTCTACTGATACGGGGTACTACGAAAATCGCACGGTATGTTTTTGAATCATAAAAAATAACAAAACTTCTATTGCATTATTATTATCATGTCTATAAGAAAAGGGTATTTGTTTTGAGAATATATAAAAAAAAAGTCTGTGACAATATTCATTGTATTTGAATGAATAGTACCAAACCTTCCAACACCCCTTCCCCCCTAAAATGCTACGTCTGTTCTGAGGGAAGCCAAAAAGAAAGTTGATCATTCAAGGCCAATACGAACCTTTCAAGAAATATTATATGTAGTTTGATGTGATAGAAATTGCCATCATTTTTTTTTCTTAAACAGTCGACTCTCTGGCTGTCGATCTTCTCGATATCAATAATTCTCCATCTATCGATGAATTCTTCAGTCCCTTCAATCTGCATACTTCAATTATCTTCATTCCTCGATATTTTCCCTTGCTTGAAGGATCTCTTCCTCGACGGTCCCTTGGATTCTGTTTGCTTTAAAAATCTCTTCCGGTTGTCAATAATTTCAGTTTTCATGGCTTGCATAGACATTTTTTGGCGAAACGAAGCTTTAAAGTGTGTTTGACATTAGTTTGTTTTTGTTTGATGGACATTGCCATGATTCTCTCCCATAGCTGGGTATCAAGAAAAAAATATTTTCAATCGAGTCTTCATTTTGCATCGTTCTGTAATCTGATGATTCTCTTCCTCGACGGTCCCTTGGATATTGACAAGCAGAGAGTCGACTGTAAAATGCTATTTCCCCGAACGCGGTCAAGCCGAAATGCCCGGTGCCCAGGAGCGCGCGCGCTCCGGGGCACCGGGCATTTCGGCTTGACCGCGTTTGGGGAAATGGCGTTCAGGGAAATGACTATTCAGGGATATGACTAATCGGGTAAGTGGCATTCGGGATTGTGGCCCATTCGGGAAAATGGCATTCGGGGATGTGGACGATTAGGGGAAATGGGAAATTCGGGTAAATGGAATTCGGGGAAATGACTATTAGGGGAAGTGTCTTTTCGGGGAAGTGGCATTCGGGGAAATGTCCTTTCGGTAATATGGGTTTCGGGGAAATGTCATTGATTCATGATCAGCTTTGGGAAAATGGTTCGTGACCATCGGAGATATTTCGGGTTTTCCGGAGATAGTGTGTTTCTGCTGCTTGAAAACATGATTTTTTAGGAATTTTTATGTTTTGTTCCGAACTAATTCATATTCATCTAACCATTCAGAATTATTCAATTTTCGTCTGTCAGATTTTTCGAATTTTGATCTGGTAACCCTGGTCCAGATACCGTCAGGCGGCCTTTTAAAGGTTCATATGACTTACACAGCAAAAAAATGTGTAATTTTGGAAGGTGTAATTTTAGAAGGTTGAATATTGCCTCTTTTATGATGTAATTTTACCTCAATTAAGACTGAAAAAGGGACATTACACAAGAATAGTGGTAAAATTACACATTTTCAGAGGTAAAATTACCCATTTTTTCTGACATAAAAGATGTACCCCTTCCCAGATGTAATATTACCATGATTTTTTTTTCTGTGTATTGCAATTTTATTTCCATTCGCACGGGGCGGTTATAACTGTTTTGGTAGTGGTTCTAAAATCTTGTAATGTGAAACTATTTGCATCGGAGCAGTAGTCAGAACTAAGACCATACGAAATGCGAAAACGTACACAGAAAAAAAATCATAGTAATATTACATCTGGGAAGGGGTACATCTTTTATGTCAGAAAAAAGGTGTAATTTTACCTCTGGAAATGTGTAATTTTACCACTTTTCTGGTGTAATGTCACTTTTTCAGTCTAAATTGAGGTAAAATTACATCATTAAAGAGGTAATATTCAACCTACCAAAATTACAGCTTCCAAATTTACATTATTTTTTTCGGTGTAGATAATCACTCTTTTTGATAAGAACTAAATTAAAAATGGATTCTTACCCTAACGGATAAAGATTTCGCCGTTTCTGGAGGTATTATGTTTGACAGCAATAGTAATCCATTGTTGTTGATAGTTTCATTCCTTTCTTCATAAGTTTCCTCTTCGTTATCATGAAAATAACGAATTAGACATGTTATTATTTGACCATTACCAACTGCATGTCCTTTGAGATCTTTAAAGGATATTTTCATTGGGAAAGGCAACCCAGGACGGAAATCTGCCGCCGGTTTAATGAGTTTGATGTCATATTCAAACCTGTATACACGAATAGGTTTCCAAATTGATAAGGTTGTATCTGAGAATAGAAAACAATATTTTTGTACTTAACCGAGAATAATCTATTAAAACAAATTTTAACGCAATAAAACATACACAACAATTACATTTGAAAAGAAAAATGTTCTACAAAGTTGTAGAGCAGATAATTACAAAAAATTTGATGTATAAACATAAGGGGTTTGCTTATAAACATCATCATCCGCTGTGAAACTGTCAACTTTTCCTGTCCTTCTGAAGAAATGAAACGGCCTACTTTTTCCTACCAAAAATAACAGAATCGAATAGCAACACATTTCAAAATAAATGCTGAAAAGTTCTACTTTTCAGCACTTGTTTCGAAATGTAAAACTTTTCAACTTTTTTTTTATTTAAACGATTTATTGGACAAATACATGAAAATTTGACTTAAAGTTTCACTCAATGGGTGTTTTTCGGAATTGCAAAAAATGTTGTATGAAACTTGTTGCAAAAAGAGGATTTTTTCAGCACTCTTCGTATTTATCCAACTCGGTGAACCTCGTTGGATAAATGTACGACTCGTGCTGAAAAAATCCTCTTTTTGCAACTAGTTGCATAAACTACTATTTTGCGTTTTACTTTGTTTAGTCGTCCGTGTCGCGGGTGACCATGAACGGCCATGATCGACGACGACCAACTTTTTCAAAAAATTGTTTTTCGTAAAATCGCGATAATTCGTGATGTTTATATGCAAACCCCTTATGTTTATATATTAATTTTTTTGTAATTGCTCTACAACTTTGTAGAACATTGTTACACTCTACAAAAATAACCCTGCAAGGTTAGAAAAAACACGAAATCTAAAAATGAAAAATTTTGTTCTTAATGAAAAAATGATCCTTTTGGGTCAATGTAGAATCGAAAAGTACATTAAATTTCCCTTAAAATGACATGTTCCAAATTTTTTCCACAGTTGAGTAACGGAAAATGGCAGAGTTTTTAAAACTTTTTTAGTGTTTTTTCGATGAAAAATACGTTTTGTTTGGAATTCAAAGTACGCCATCAAATCGGGCGTCTAATTTTACATAATTGTCCCTTTGACACCAAATTTCAATCTCATCACCGTTTCAGGCTGCAAATGATTGAAAAACACCTTGCATACATGTAAATCGGCAAAAATGTTAGAGGTTAGTTTGAGCACGCACTTTAACTTTTTTTCAAAATCTGATTTCAGGGCATTAAACTATACATTTTCATCTATTAATAAAACAAATTTGAAGAAATTTGGTTGTATCATTGCGGAGATATAGCTATTTGATGTTGGCAGTTTCAAAAAACGGGTTCCACGATATCTCAACATCGCTTCGACCAAATCGGCTCAAAATTTTGGTGAAGACTCGTTAAACCGGTCCCGTGTGCATGACAAAGGCCGTTTTTCAAAAAGTTTATTAAAAAAAAAATAAAAATATTTTTCTGTTTTTCATATAAAAAAATCGCCAGTTTTTGATTTTTGTATTTTTTGAAAATTCTAAATTTCAAAATCGGGCTTCGTCATGCACACGGGACATGTCTTGGGAGTCTTCACCCAAAATATCAGCCAATTTGGTCCATCCCATCTCGAGATATCGTGGCACCCGTAAATCAACTTGGTGTTCAGAGAAAAACGCTCACAAAAGTTAGACAGTTTGCTTTGCGCATGGCAAAATTCTGAGCTTAAATCATCTTTAACTCAGTTTCATCATGAAATATATTCGTGAAACTTTCAGGAGTGATTGAAAATCATCTTTTAAGTGGATTTAATAAATTTTCTGTAATATGAAATTTTGTGATTTTCTACATGTATGTAACCCCTTAACCCTATCGCAAAAATGAAAAATAAATTGCTTTGAAACATCACAAACGTTAAAGCGGCCAGGCCAACAGCGTAAAGTTTACCGCAAAGATGATTCGTTGAATTGGATTGAGTTTGAACACGAATGTTTAAACAGCAATACAGTTCTGAATCTACAGGGGAGGAAGAAACGTGGGGATCCCCCGCTCCCGTCCTGTTTTGTATAGACACTAAATCGTTGGAAGCCACCATGCTAAGAAGTTTTGGTGCTTCCGGACCCTCGAGGATGGGACATTGTATTTCAACAAATTCCCTGGACACTATTTGCCATGGTTTAGCGCCACAACTCGCTCAAATTTTGAAATTTTCTGATCTTTTCAAAAAAAAACTAATTCAGAATTCATGGAAACCGGACAACTTTCTGTTTTTTCTTCTATTCGCTGTATCTCAGCAGCCGGAGGTCCATTCTTCAATGTTTCCTAGCCAAATTTATAGAAACTTCTCGACAAAATATCATGCAATTTAAAAATGTAAACTGGCTGTACCAACAACATTCATGCATGCAAGAGATAGAGCAGTTAATGTAATCTATGCGTTTTTGTTGCAACTTAATAAATCCATGATACTTACTTGTGTGTGCCTCAGTTAAAGTAACATTTACAAACACATCTCGAAAATCTTGCTCGTCGTAGATGTCTGTTTCGCCAAGAAAAAACTGAATCATGGATACCCCTTCAAAACTTTTGCTCTCAAAGTAATCGTACTCTTTTTGTTCTTTTTCCGGATACAAATAAACTTTAAGAATTCCAGTCACTGGTTTACCAAAAGTGTACGCAGATTCCACTGTTAAATTTAAAAATTTACTCTCCATAAATGGTACCTCTGTTGGGAACACCCTAATCCAAAATTTGGGCGGTTCATACTGTTTGACTTCAAATTCTTTAATCTTCGTCACCTGGAACAAAACTCAAATCTGGAATATTTTTTGCTTCTGTTTATATGAAAAGTAAGAGCAAACCGTCGGCGATTTAACAGTAAGCTTCCAAACACCTAAATTTGGCGAGGAAGGCAATTGCATGGACGACTCAAACAATCCATTTTGCAGTTCAGCAAACTGCCATTCACGTATGGAAGTATCTTCAGAGTCCTCTATTCTAACCTCAATGTAGGAAAGATTAGCCACAGGTCTGGTGTTTAAATCTACCACAATCACTCTGAAGTTCACCATGTCACTAGGTTTGTAGATTAATTTATCGAATTGGATGAATATAGACAACCTTGTATCAGGCATAAGTTCGACTTCTTCTTTAAAAGTAAAGGTGGGATTCAAACTCCTTACTACCAACTTATAACTATCTCCCAAGACGTTTTGTGGCTGAAATGAATACTTTGTTATATTAATATGAGTTCCAAAATCACCCAGGTCCTATTTAAGTCTTAGAGCAATCCTTCACAAAACGGGTTGATTTCATGAGATTAGAACACAATTGGATTTTTTTTGAAGTAGATGTCAGTAAAAGTTTCGGTTCACAATCGCAGTTTTTCTCATATTTTTCGATTTTTCTATAACAAACTTTTAACATCGTTTTTTTTTGCTCTGCAGGCCTACATGATATCAATTTCTAACAGTATTTTGCAAAAGCTAAGAGAAATAGTCAAACAAATCCCGGTCCTTTGTGACAAATTTCAAAGTGCTTCAGAAGACGTTTCGAATGCAGCATTGGATTTTATCCAGTTTTAGGGAATTGCGAGAAATTAAAAAAAAAATTATTTTTGGACCTCAAAATTCAATTCCCTTTTTTTTTCTTTGTCGTAAACGGTATAGACAAACAAACGCTGAAAGATTTATCCAAATCACTAGAGGAAAACTCGCTCTTAAACAAAAATAAGATCTGGGCAAATTTTTGGAGAAGTGTGTTTTGGGCTGAAACATACTCACCTCGAACGCAATATTTTGTTCAGACTCGCGTTTAAGTGTAATTTTTTTGGTTTGATTCATGTCATATCCGTACAACACCAGCTCAAGTTGTATATTTTTTTGCATAGTGTTTGTTATGGTTACGCTATAAGGAGCAAATGGTCGAATGGTTGATTGTCCTAAAACAAACAAGCTAAAAGATATGCAAGCAAAATTATGATTAGTTAATTAGATACGAATTTAAGTGAGGATGCGTCATATTCAAGTTTACATTTACAATGATGATCAATGATGTGGAATATATAACGGAAGGTTGAATTTGGATTTACACTGAGGTTGTTATGTAACCTTCAACATTTTCAGTTAAGTTTCAAGTTTACGTTGTGAAGCGTGTGGTTTGTGTTTTGTGTAAAATTACATATTTTTTTATGTGTAGATAATTTACTTCATAGCTATGAGTAAAACAAGGTAAGATGTAGGAACAAAAGTGAGTTTTCTAGCATTTTTCTTGAGAGTTGTAAGCTATTGTGTTTCATATGTTAGTAGGACCTATGCAAAAAAAAAACTTTTGTATATGTTCTTAGTGACGAAGCAATGTATTACTAACCTTTGACTTTGACTTTGTCCTATCATCAACGTACATACTAAAATTATCAAAATAATCATGCGGTTTAATTTGAAGCGAGGCATCTCTCACAAGCTTCTTCCAAGCTTACAAAGTACTGCTTTCAATATAATATTCGTGCGCTGACAATGTTCAGAACTGGACTGTTAGCGACTTTCCGAACTATAGAGCAAATACTGCTCAAGCTTCGATTCTCCGTAGACACGTTTATTTGTATATTATTTGTACACAATAACATAGAGGGGAAATCCGCCTTGTATTAATTCTTCAAATACACGTAGACTATATAGATCGTTGCTAAATGTACCACCGTAATCTAGTGGTAGAAATGACAGGCACACGGAAAAAAATTTGCCGAATTTTTAATTAACATTTTCTTCACATAAACTCAATTTCCCTAAATAGTATTTTTTGATTTAAGAGTATTTTTTTTTATTTTAGAGATTTTTTATGTTTTAGGGGTCAAAAACCCGCAACTTTTGAGCTATAGAGAAATATGGTCAAAAAATCTGCCGCCGAGTTATGAATTTTTGAAAAAGTAATGTTTTTTGGGAAAAAACGAAAATTTCCTACCAAAAAATTTTTTTTGGATCAATTTGATATGTACTTTACAGATTTTTTGATAAAGGGCTCCGTTTTCAAGATATAGCCACCAAAAGATTGATTTTAGCGAAATATTTGCAGTTTTGCGATTTTTAAAAATTGTGACCATGAGTGACCATTTCTAAAAAATATTTTTTTGAAAAGTTCAGAAAAAAATTGTTATGAAATTGTCTAAGAGACATTGAAAATTGGACTTCTGATACAGCGACTTAAAGAAAAAGAGACACGAAAATTTAAGTTTTCTAAGTCCCACCCAAACAACCAACATGGTCCGATTTTCAATGTTAAAACATGAAACATTCGTGAAATTTTCCGATCTTTTCAAAAATAAAGTTTTGCATTTTTTTGAATCAAGATTAACATTTCAAAAGGGCGTAATATTGATTTTTTGGAATTTTTTGAACTTTAAAAAAAAATTCTTAGAAATGGTCACTCATGGTCACATATTTTAAAAATCGCAAAACTGCAAATATTTCGCTAAAATCAAACTTTCGATGGCTGAATCTTGAAAACGGAGCCCTTTATTCGAAAATCTGCAAAGTACACCATATTCTTTTTTAAGTCACCTTTTTTTAAACGATTCTCGATTTACGCAACTTTTTTTAAGTCATGACTTAAAATCAGAATGTCCATGACATAAATTGAGAATATGACTTAAATTAAGAATCTTTGGGATTTCGTAATTTGTCGGAGAATTTTCATCATGTATCAATTGTATTTGGTTTAGTTATGTCATTAAAACATTTAAGCATGGTTTTGGAACACCTGGGATGTTCTAGTCCATCCGAAACTTCCGGAAATTTTGTGCAGCAGGCTAACCGAAGAAACAAGTTGAAACTTCAAAATTTTGACAACGGATCCTACCCAGACTGCTTCAGTGAGTGCGGTAGGCTACAGTGCATTGTTGTAACAACTTATTGGGATGATCTGGGACATCCAAGGACTCCCTGGAGTTAAGATCTGTGGGTCTACCGCCGTAATAAGCAAGAGGTCGACGGATTTTGACCCCGGAACATATCCGCATAGCTTCAGTGAGTATGGTAGACTACTTTGCTGATGTGTAGGGATGTCCTGGGTCATCCAAGGACTCCCTGGAGTAAAGATCTGTGGGTCTACCGCCGTAACAAGCAAGAGGTCGACGGATTTCGACCCCGGAACATATCCGCATAGCTCCAGTGAGTATGGTAGACTACTTTGCTGATGTGTAGGAATGTCCTGGGTCATCCAAGAACTTCCTGGAGTTAAGATCTGTGGGTCTACCGCCGTAACAAGCAAGAGGTCGACGGATTTTGACCCCGGAATATACCCGCATCGCTTCAGTAAGCATGGTAGACTACTTTGCTGATCTGTTGGGCTGTCTTGTGTCATCCAAGGACTCCCTGGAGTTAAGATCTGTGGGTCTACCGCCGTAACAAGCAAGAGGTTGACGGATTTCGACCCCGGAACATATCCGCATAGCTTCAGTAAGTATGGTAGACTACTTTGCTGATGTGTTGGGCTGACTTGGGTCATCCAAGGACTCCTTGGAGTTAAGATCTGGTGGTCTATCATATCTCCAGGGAGTCCTTGGATGACCCAGAACATCTCAGCACATCAGCAAATTAGTCTATCATACTCACTAAAGCTATGCGAGTGAGTCCCGTGTCAAAAACCGTCGACCTCTGGCTTGTTACGGCGGTAGACACTCAGATCTTAACATCAGGGAGTCCTTGGACGACCTAGAACATCCTAGAACATCAGCAAAGTAGTCTACCATACGCTCTGAAGCCATGCGGGTAAGTCCCGGGGTCAAAATCCGTCGACCTCTTGCTTGTTACGGTGGTAGACCCTCAGATCTTAACTCCAAGGAGTCCTTGGATGACCCAGGACATCCCTACACATCAGCAAAGTAGTCTACCATACTCACTGAAGCTATGCGGGTATATTCCGGGGTCAAAATTCGTCGACCTCTTGCTTGTTACGGTGGTAGACCCTCAGATCTTAACTCCAGAGAGTCCTTGGATGACCCAAGTCAGCCCAACACATCAGCAAAGTAGTCTACCATACTTACTGAAGCTATACGGGTATATTCCAGGGTCAAAATCCGTCGACCTCTTGCTTGTTACGGTGGTAGACCCACAGATCTTAACTCCAGGGAGTCCTTAAATGACCCAGGTCATTCCTACACATCAGCAAAGTAGTCTACAATTCTCACTGAAGCTATGCGGATATGTTCCGGGGTCAAAATCCGTCGACCTCTGGCTTGTTACGGAGGTAGACCCACAGATCTTAACTCCAGGGAGTCCTTGGATGACACAAGACAGCCCAACAGATCAGCAAAGTAGTCTACCATGCTTACTGAAGCTATGCGGGTATATTCCGGGGTCGAAATCCGTCGACCTCTTGCTTGTTACGGTGGTAGACCCACAGATCTTAACTCCAGGAAGTTCTTGGATGACCCAGGACATCTCTACACATCAGCAAAGTAGTCTACCATACTCACTGAAGCTATGCGGATATGTTCCGGGGTCAAAATCCGTCGACCTCTTGCTTGTTACGGCGGTAGACCCACAGATCTTAACTCCAGGGAGTCCTTGGATGACCCAGGACATCCCTACACATCAGCAAAGTAGTCTACCATACTCACTGAAGCTATGCGGATATGTTCCGGGGTCAAAATCCGTCGACCTCTTGCTTGTTACGGCGGTAGACCCACAGATCTTAACTCCAGGGAGTCCTTGGATGTCCCAGATCATCCCTACACATCAGCAAAGTAGTCTACAATTCTCACTGAAGCTATGCGGATATGTTCCGGGGTCAAAATCCGTCGACCTCTGGCTTGTTACGGCGGTAGACCCACAGATCTTAACTCCAGGGAGTCCTTGGATGACACAAGATAGCCCAACAGATCAGCAAAGTAGTCTACCATGCTTACTGAAGCTATGCGGGTATATTCCGGGGTCGAAATCCGTCGACCTCTTGCTTATTACGGCGGTAGACCCACAGATCTTAACTCCAGGAAGATCTTGGATGACCCAGGACATCCCTACACATCAGCAAAGTAGTCTACCATACTCACTGAAGCTATGCGGATATGTTCCGGGGTCAAAATCCGTCGACCTCTTGCTTGTTACGGCGGTAGACCCACAGATCTTAACTCCAGGGAGTCCTTGGATGTCCCAGATCATCCCAATAAGTTGTTACAACAATGCACTGTAGCCTACCGCACTCACTGAAGCAGTCTGGGTAGGATCCGTTGTCAAAATTTTGAAGTTTCAACTTGTTTCTTCGGTTAGCCTGCTGCACAAAATTTCCGGAAGTTTCGGATGGACTAGAACATCCCAGGTGTTCCAAAACCATGCTTAAATGTTTTAATGACATGACTAAACCAAATACAATTGATACATGATGAAAATTCTCCGACAAATTACGAAATCCTAAAGATTCTTAATTTAAGTCATATTCTCAATTTAAGTCATGGACATTCTTTATTTAAACGATTCTCGAATTAAACACCCCCATTTCGTTGTGTAAATCAAGAATATGGTGTACTTTTCGATTGCAAATTCAATTTTGCGTGAAAAACTTTTTTGATATAAAATTACGGTTTTTTTTTCCAAAAATCACTGTTTTTTTCAAAAATTCATAACTTGGCCAGATTTTTTGACCATACTTCTCTATAGCTCAAAATTTGCGGGTTTTTGTCCCCTAAAACATATCAAAAAATCTCTGAAATCAAAAAAAAAGAGTTTGTTGGGAAATTGAGTTTTTTTATGTTAATTAATAAACCGGCAATTTTTTTTCTCCGTGTACTTATTTTTTCTCAATAGTCCTCATCAATACCTACAACTTTGCCGAAGACACCAAATTGATCAGAAAATGCACTCAAAAGTTACAGCTGATAGAATATTAACGTACCATTTTTGTATGGACAGCTGCCAAAATTGTATGGTGACTTATATGGGTGAACCAATGACACAAAATAGCCACAAAGTTTGAGCCAAATAAAAAAATACAAATAAAATCCATTTCCGGTTTTGGTAGAGAGTTGCTCGACGGGGTAGGGCGTGGCTGAATGGTTACGCTGTTCGCTTTGTAAGCGGAAGGTTCTGGGTTCGATTCTCATCTGCCCCTATCGAGAAATTATGGATAGAAGGAATTCTGAAAACTTGAACATGAACGAAAAATTCATTAGTTCGCGGCGGGGTTCGATCCCCCGTCCTTTGGGTCAGCAGACAAAAATGCTAACCACCAGACCATCGAGGCTTAGTTGACCAGAAGGAATAAGAATCCAAGAAACTTGATTTGAATCTGTGAACCTAAGAACAGGACAAATGCAATATTGAATGCATAGTTGAATTCAAGAACTTTACTGGTTGCATACTCGTTAGGCGAATATTGAACTTTCAACACGACCAGAATTCACCACAAAAAGCTAGGTGAACCGAATTGGAAAGCTTCCAAGAACATACGAAGAATTAAATAGATTTGACCGGCCGCATAGAGCGGCCGTGGCTGACTGGTTACGGTGTTCGCTTTCAAAGCGAATGGTCCTGGGTTCGATTCCCATCTGCTCCCAACGAGAAAGTATAGGAAATATTAATCTTGAAACTCTGAACATGAACGAAACATCAAAGTCGCCCGAGTCGGGGTTCGATCCCCCGTCCTTTGGATGGTAAGTAAAAATGCTAACCACTACGCCATCACAGCTTGGTGAGCGATGACTGGAATTAGGAATACTGTTACTATCAACTATATACGCGCTGGGTCCTTGTCCATTTGACAAGGGTTCGGAAGTTCTAAATAACGTTTGAAACCCGATTGGTGCAAACGTTCTTCAGGGCGGGGCTTGTCGATAAAGCAGAAGTACCTCGCGCTCGGCTAGCCAGCGTAGAAATGGGTCACCGAAGCAGGCTTGCCACACGTACAGATATTTTTGGCACAGACCAAACACTCAATCAAGTATAACTTTAAAGAAAAACATTTTTATCAAAAACTAAACAAGTAAAAAGATGCAAAAAATGTTTATCTTTTTAGTGCAGTTTACAAAAACTACTCAAGTGTATTTTAACTGTAAAAATAATTAGTTTGAGTGTTTGGTCTGTGCCAAAAATATCTGTACTTGTGGCAACGCTGCACCGAAGCTCGGCAGAGCTAACACCTTCCAAATGCCTATGCGAGTTATTTGCATGTATAGAATGTAGATCTAAAAATACATGGAAACAACTCAATTTGTAAGAAGCGACCGCGTGGTCCCGTTTGGTTGGTTGCACACACACACACACACACACACACACACACACACACACACACACACACACACACACACACACACACACACACACACACACACACACACACACACACACACACACACACACACACACACACACACACACACACGAAGAGATTGAAGGTGAAGAAAGCTCCCGGCCCGGATGGAATCCCGAATTTCGCCCTGAAATCGGCGGTTCAAGCATTCCCGGATAGGTTTCGAACAGTCCTGCAGAAATGCCTGGACGAAGGACACTTCCCCGACCCGTGGAAGGTTCAAAAGCTCGTGTTGCTGCCGAAGCCAGGCAAACCACCGGGGGACCCATCATCGTATAGGCCTATATGTTTGCTGGACACCCTCGGAAAGCTTCTGGAACGGATCATCCTTAACCGGCTGACCAAGTACACGGAGAGCGAGCATGGCTTAGCAGCGAGGCAGTTCGGCTTCCGTAAAGGGAGATCCACGGTGGACGCCATCCGGAAAGTGGTCGAGAAAGCCGACGAAGCGCGGAGGAAAAAACGCAGGGGGAACCGTTGCTGCGCAATAGTCACGATTGACGTCAAGAACGCGTTCAACAGTGCGAGCTGGGCGGCCATAGCAGCAGCGCTGCACAAAATGAAGGTGCCTGACTATTTGTGCAGGATCTTAAAGAGCTACTTCGAGAACCGCGTGCTGGTCTACGACACTGCCGATGGACAAAAAACCGTTGTTGTTACCGCGGGAGTTCCGCAGGGATCCATTCTGGGTTCAGCACTGTGGAAGCACTGTGGAACGGAATGTATGACGGAGTGTTGACACTGGGGCTACCCAACGGCGTAGAGATTGTTGGCTTTGCAGACGACATAGTGCTGACGGTAACCGGCGAAAATGTCGAGGAGGTCGAAGTGCTGGCTATGGAGGCAATCGCAATGATCGAGAACTGGATGCTCGAGGTGAAGCTGCGGATCGCTCACCAAAAGACGGAGATGGTTCTGGTTAGTAACCACAAGAAGGTGCAGCAGGCCCAGATACAAGTTGGGGAACACGTAGTGCACTCGAAGAGAGCGCTCAAGTACCTCGGGGTGATGGTGGATGACCGGCTGAACTTCAACAGCCACGTCGATTACGCCTGCGAGAGGGCGGCTAAGGCGATCATGGCACTGTCGAGGATTATGCCGAACAACGCTGGACCCAGGAGCAGTAGGCGCCGCCTCTTGGCAAGTGTCGCGACGTCCATACTTAGGTACGGCGGACCGGTATGGTGGACGGCGCTGGGGACGAAGCGAAATCGAGCGCTGCTCGACAGAACGCAGAGACTGATGGCCATGCGGGTTGCAAGCGCGTACAGGACCATTTCGTCGGAAGCGGTTGGCGTTATAGCCGGAATGATCCCCATCGGCATCACACTGGAGGAGGACACCGTGCGCTACACCCGGAGAGGCACGAGAGGTATCCGGGAAGCTGCGAAAGTCGAATCGCTGGCAAGGTGGCAACGTGAGTGGGACACCACGGAGAAAGGCAGATGGACGCATCGGCTTATCCCGTCCGTATCCACGTGGGTGAGCAGAAGGCATGGAGAGGTCACCTTCCACCTCACACAGTTCCTGTCGGGCCATGGCTGCTTCAGGAAGTACCTGCACAGGTTCGGACATGCAGAGTCTCCGCTCTGTCCGGACTGCGTCGATTGCGAGGAAACACCGGAGCACGTGGTGTTCAGCTGCCCTCGCTTCGAGGCAGCGCGAAGCGAAATGCTGGCCATTATCGGAGCAGACACCAGCCCGGATAATGTGGTGCGAAGAATGTGCAGCGACATCGCCAAGTGGAATGCGG
Organism: Culex pipiens pallens; assembly: GCF_016801865.2. Lineage (NCBI taxonomy): Eukaryota > Metazoa > Arthropoda > Insecta > Diptera > Culicidae > Culex > Culex pipiens. The sequence goes on along the minus strand of NC_068937.1, from coordinate 46,878,253 downwards.
TCGTCGGAGCGGTGACGCAGATCACTTCGGCTCTCCAGCGGAAATGGAGAGACGACCAGAGGAGGAACGACTAGAAGCCTAGTCGAAAACCCACGAGTGTGGCTGTGAAGGAGAGCACGTTATGATGGTCGGCTCTACCAAATCGGTACACGTCTCGATGGTCACAGGAGTTGAGAACCCACGAGTGTGGCTGTGAAGGAGAGCACGTTATGACGGTTGGCTCTACCAAATCGGTACACGTCTCGATGGTCCAAGGAGAGGGCTGCATATGACTAACCGATCAAAAGCAACGCGATTCTTGGGCGCGGTTAAACCCTCGCATGGACTCATATGTATGTAGAACAGGAAATGGTTCTAGCACCCGGCATGGATCCTGTAAGTAGACTAGTGCAGAAAATGCAACGCCTCCCCCCGAAGTTATACCGAAAGGTGGTCCCGGGGGGAAAAGGGCACGGCGTTCAAGGACTGGTTTAGTGGGTCGGGAAAACTCTTTTGGTTTTCCCAACCCCACACTACCTGAGAAATGAATTCTCAGGTGTCTGATAGCAGATTCCGACCTTGTAAAAAAATAAAAATAAAAAATAAACACACACACACACACACACACACACACACACACACACACACACACACACACACACACACACACACACACACACACACACACACACACACACACACACACACACACCCGTGAACCGTGGGGACAGGTGAGGGTCCCTGCGGAGCTTAGCTGCCAGCTACCGGGCGGGTTGCAGTAGGCGGATAGCTGTCGGCGATTGCATACATTCATTGCATCGCCCCCGGACCAGCAGCGGGAGGATGTCTAGGACGTGGCGGAATTGAACAAGGGCTCTGTTTAATTTCTTCGAAAAAAAACCACATGGGTCCGTAAACACCTCTGTCAAGCGATCGAACGCCGCTATAAGTGTTTTAGCCCAAAACCTCACCAAACCCCGAATCCAAGATGTGACGCGACCCGTGTCGAGGGATGCATGGCTGGGGGGGTTCAACAAATTCCCAGTCGATAACGGAGCCTGTGGGGCACAGGGGCGAACCCCACACGTAATTTGCCCTTACTGCGTCACGGCAGGGCACTGGCGCAGCGGACCGTATTTCCCTAACGACTCGTGGGATTCAAAATGAAGACAAGTGAAACAAACCAACAAAAGGGTCCCGATGCGCCCCAAGCATCGGAAAACACGGAGGTAGAAGAGGACGCAAACGTCGAAATGGCAGGAGGCGAGTCAAACGGCGGCGACACAGCAGGCGGGGTGGCGAGCGCGTTCCGTGGAAGCGGGAAGGTGTTGAGATCCCCAGTGTTGAACCAGGCGGCTGCTTCGAGTCAGCAGATAGGAGTAATTGGAGAGGAGACTCCCAAGTCATCCTTGTTGAACTTCGCCGGCAGTACCCCTCAGGACGGAGTCCTGCTCGGAAGGACCGCGTTGCAGGAGGTCAGAAGGAGGGTTAACGAACTCTTTGATTTCATCAAGGACAAAAACAACGTCCACACCAGAATCAAGCAGATGGTGAATGGAGTCAAGGCAGCCATGAATGCCGCAGAGCGCGAAAACAGCTCGCTGGTGGTGACGCGGAATTCACTGAAGCTCAGAGCTGAAAGAGCCGAAGAAACGCTGAACGCAAAACTGGAGGAGGAAGCGCTACGGGAGAAAGAACCGAAAACGCCGCCCGGCCCAGGCTCTAAAAGGGACAGGGAAACGCCTGGAGAGGAGGAGGACGCAAAGAAGCAGAAGCAGGGGAATGGAGACAGTCCGGACCCAGCGAAGGAGCCAGAACCAGACCCAGGGAAGGAGGAATGGGAGAAGGTCAAGAAAAAGAAGCGGAAGAAAAAAGGGAAGCAGAACGAGGACACCCAAAAACCCAAGTTTCGCAGGGAGCGTAACAAAGGCGAGGCTTTGGTGGTCGAGGTGAAGGAAGGTGTTTCGTACGCAGACCTCCTCCGGAAAGTACGAACCGATCCGGAACTCAAGGAGCTTGGCGAGAACGTGGTTAAAACCAGGCGCACACAGACCGGAGCGATGCTTTTTGAGCTGAAGAATGACCCCGCGGTCAAGAGCTCAGCTTTTAAGTCCCTCGTCGAGAAAGCCGTAGGCTACGAGTCGAAGGTAAGGGCGCTATCGCCGGAGACAACGATTGAGTGCAGGAACCTGGACGAGATCACGACGGAGGAAGAGCTAGAAGATGCGCTGATCGTTCTTCTGGATGACCGCACGACACCGATGGCAATCCGGTTGAGGAAAGCCTACGGCGGCACGCAAATTGCGTCGGTCCGACTATCGACGCCTTCGGCGTCTAAGCTGCTGGAAGCCGGCAAGGTCAAAGTAGGGTGGTCGGTGTGCCCACTGAGGCCTGTTCCTCGAGTGACCCAGCAGATGACGAGGTGTTTCCGCTGTATGGGTTTCGGCCACCAGGCGAGAAATTGCGACGGTCCCGATCGAACCAACAGTTGCAGAAGATGTGGTAGAGAAGGCCACATGGCAAGAGACTGCAAAAATAAGCCGAAGTGCGTGCTCTGTAAAGAAGGCGATGGCAATAGCCATGCGACGGGTGGCTTTAATTGCCCGGTGTACAAGAAGCTGGCCTCGGGCAAAAAGTAGTGGAGGTGTCCCAGGTGAACCTCAATCACTGCGACACTGCACAGCAACTGCTGTGGCAGTCGACCGCGGAGACGGGGTGTGACGTGGCAATTATTGCAGAACCGTACCGAGTTCCTCACGACAACGGAAACTGGGCCGCGGATACAGCAAGAATGGCGGCGATACACGTGATGGGGCGGTACCCCATACAGGAAGTGGTCTCGAGGGCGTTTGAAGGATTCGTGATCGCCAAAGTAAACGGAACCTTCTTCTGTAGCTGCTATGCTCCCCCAAGATGGACCTTGGAGCAGTTTCAGCAGATGCTGGATAGTCTGACCGATGAACTGATCGGACGAAGCCCGATCGTTATCGGAGGTGACTTCAACGCGTGGTCGGTCGAGTGGGGTAGCAGATGCACCAATGCTAGGGGGTATAGCCTAATGGAAGCTCTGGCAAAGCTAGACGTTAGGCTGGCGAATCGCGGAACCAGCAGTACCTTCCGCAAAGACGGTCGTGAGTCCATTATCGACGTTACGTTCTGTAGCCCGCGACTGGCGGCCGACATGAACTGGAGGGTGAGTGAGGACTATACCCATAGCGATCACCAAGCGATCCGGTACAGCATCGGGAGACGAGCCCCTGTACCAGATAGGAGCAGCCGGTCCTACGGAAGGAAATGGAAGCTGCAGTACTTCGACGAGGGTCTCTTCGTGGAAGCGCTCCATTGGTGTGATGGTCCCCAAGACTTGAGTGCCGACGTGCTAACAGCACAACTAGTGACAGCATGCGACACAACCATGCCGCGGAGACTGGAGCCAAGGAACTGTCGTCGTCCAGCTTACTGGTGGAATGAAGAACTCGGTACCCTTCGGGCAAGTTGCCTCAGCGCCAGAAGACGAGTCCAGAGAGCAAGATCCGAAGCAACTAGAGAGGAGCGCAGAGAGGAGTACCGGTCTGCAAAGGCCGCGCTCAAGAAAGCGATCAAATGCAGCAAGACAAACTGCTTCAAGGAGTTATGCCAAGACGCTGATGCGAACCCTTGGGGGAGCGCATATCGTGTCGCGATGGCGAAGATCAGAGGCCCATCGATGGTGGCTGAAACGTGTCCCGACAAGCTGAAGGTCATTGTGGAAGGGCTCTTCCCAAGACATGACCCAACGACATGGCCTCCTACACCGTACAACGACGAAGGGGGTAGCAACGCCGAAGGTCATCTGATCACCAACGAAGAACTTGTGGCAGTAGCGAAGAGATTGAAGGTGAAGAAAGCTCCCGGCCCGGATGGAATCCCGAATTTCGCCCTGAAATCGGCGGTTCAAGCATTCCCGGATAGGTTTCGAACAGTCCTGCAGAAATGCCTGGACGAAGGACACTTCCCCGACCCGTGGAAGGTTCAAAAGCTCGTGTTGCTGCCGAAGCCAGGCAAACCACCGGGGGACCCATCATCGTATAGGCCTATATGTTTGCTGGACACCCTCGGAAAGCTTCTGGAACGGATCATCCTTAACCGGCTGACCAAGTACACGGAGAGCGAGCATGGCTTAGCAGCGAGGCAGTTCGGCTTCCGTAAAGGGAGATCCACGGTGGACGCCATCCGGAAAGTGGTCGAGAAAGCCGACGAAGCGCGGAGGAAAAAACGCAGGGGGAACCGTTGCTGCGCAATAATCACGATTGACGTCAAGAATGCGTTCAACAGTGCGAGCTGGGCGGCCATAGCAGCAGCGCTGCACAAAATGAAGGTGCCTGACTATTTGTGCATGATCTTGAAGAGCTACTTTGAGAACCGCGTGCTGGTCTACGACACTGCCGATGGACAAAAAACCGTTGTTGTTACCGCGGGAGTTCCGCAGGGATCCATTCTGGGTTCAGCACTATGGAACGGAATGTATGACGGAGTGTTGACACTGGGGCTACCCAACGGCGTAGAGATTGTTGGCTTTGCAGACGACATAGTGCTGACGGTAACCGGCGAAAATGTCGAGGAGGTCGAAGTGCTGGCTATGGAGGCAATCGCAATGATCGAGAACTGGATGCTCGAGGTGAAGCTGCGGATCGCTCACCAAAAGACGGAGATGGTTCTGGTTAGTAACCACAAGAAGGTGCAGCAGGCCCAGATACAAGTTGGGGAACACGTAGTGCACTCGAAGAGAGCGCTCAAGTACCTCGGGGTGATGGTGGATGACCGGCTGAACTTCAACAGCCACGTCGATTACGCCTGCGAGAGGGCGGCTAAGGCGATCATGGCACTGTCGAGGATTATGCCGAACAACGCTGGACCCAGGAGCAGTAGGCGCCGCCTCTTGGCAAGTGTCGCGACGTCCATACTTAGGTACGGCGGACCGGTATGGTGGACGGCGCTGGGGACGAAGCGAAATCGAGCGCTGCTCGACAGAACGCAGAGACTGATGGCCATGCGGGTTGCAAGCGCGTACAGGACCATTTCGTCGGAAGCGGTTGGCGTTATAGCCGGAATGATCCCCATCGGCATCACACTGGAGGAGGACACCGTGCGCTACACCCGGAGAGGCACGAGAGGTATCCGGGAAGCTGCGAAAGCCGAATCGCTGGCAAGGTGGCAACGTCAGTGGGACACCACGGAGAAAGGCAGATGGACGCATCGGCTTATCCCGTCCGTATCCACGTGGGTGAGCAGAAGGCATGGAGAGGTCACCTTCCACCTCACACAGTTCCTGTCGGGCCATGGCTGCTTCAGGAAGTACCTGCACAGGTTCGGACATGCAGAGTCTCCGCTCTGTCCGGACTGCGTCGATTGCGAGGAAACACCGGAGCACGTGGTGTTCAGCTGCCCTCGCTTCGAGGCAGCGCGAAGCGAAATGCTGGCCATTATCGGAGCAGACACCAGCCCGGATAATGTGGTGCGAAGAATGTGCAGCGACATCGCCAAGTGGAATGCGGTCGTCGGAGCGGTGACGCAGATCACTTCGGCTCTCCAGCGGAAATGGAGAGACGACCAGAGGAGGAACGACTAGAAGCCTAGTCGAAAACCCACGAGTGTGGCTGTGAAGTAGAGCACGTTATGATGGTCGGCTCTACCAAATCGGTACACGTCTCGATGGTCACAGGAGTTGAGAACCCACGAGTGTGGCTGTGAAGGAGAGCACGTTATGACGGTTGGCTCTACCAAATCGGTACACGTCTCGATGGTCCAAGGAGAGGGCTGCATATGACTAACCGATCAAAAGCAACGCGATTCTTGGGCGCGGTTAAACCCTCGCATGGACTCATATGTATGTAGAACAGGAAATGGTTCTAGCACCCGGCATGGATCCTGTAAGTAGACTAGTGCAGAAAATGCAACGCCTCCCCCCGAAGTTATACCGAAAGGTGGTCCCGGGGGGAAAAGGGCACGGCGTTCAAGGACTGGTTTAGTGGGTCGGGAAAACTCTTTTGGTTTTCCCAACCCCACACTACCTGAGAAATGAATTCTCAGGTGTCTGATAGCAGATTCCGACCTTGTAAAAAAAAAAAAAACAAAAAAAAAAACAAAAAACAAAAAAAAAAACACACACACACACACACACACACACACACACACACACACACACACACACACACACACACACACACACACACACACACACACACACACACACACACACACCCACACACACACACACACACACACACACACACACACACACACACACACACACACACACACACACACACACACACACACCCACACACACACACACACACACACACACACACACACACACACACACACACACACACACACACACACACACACACACACACACACACACACACACACACACACACACACACACACACACACACACACACACACACACACACACACACACACACACACACCCGTGAACCGTGGGGACAGGTGAGGGTCCCTGCGGAGCTTAGCTGCCAGCTACCGGGCGGGTTGCAGTAGGCGGATAGCTGTCGGCGATTGCATACATTCATTGCATCGCCCCCGGACCAGCAGCGGGAGGATGTCAACAGATTCCCAGTCGATAACGGAGCCTGTGGGGCACAGGGGCGCACCCCACACGTAATTTGCCCTTACTGTGTCACGGCAGGGCACTGGCGCAGCGGACCGTATTTCCCTAGCGACTCGTGGGATTCAAAATGAAGACAAGTGAAACAAACCAACAAAAGGGTCCCGATGCGCCCCAAGCATCGGAAAACACGGAGGTAGAAGAGGACGCAAACGTCGAAATGACAGGAGGCGAGTCAAACGGCGGCGACACAGCAAGCGGAGGGGCGAGCGCGTTTCGTGGAAGCGGGAAGGTGATGAGATCCCCAGTGTTGAACCAGGCGGCTGCTTCGAGTCAGCAGATAGGAGTAATTGGAGAGGAGACACCCAAGTCATCCTTGTTGAACTTCGCCGGCAGTACCCCTCAGGACGGAGTCCTGCTCGGAAGGACCGCGTTGCAGGAGGTCAGAAGGAGGGTTAACGAACTCTTTGATTTCATCAAGGACAAAAACAACGTCCACACCAGAATCAAGCAGATGGTGAATGGAGTCAAGGCAGCCATGAATGCCGCAGAGCGCGAAAACAGCTCGCTGGTGGTGACGCGGAATTCACTGAAGCTCAGAGCTGAAAGAGCCGAAGAAACGCTGAACGCAAAACTGGAGGAGGAAGCGCTACGGGAGAAAAAACCGAAAACGCCGCCCGGCCCAGGCTCTAAAAGGGACAGGGAAACGCCTGGAGAGGAGGAGGACGCAAAGAAGCAGAAGCAGGGGAATGGAGACAGTCCGGACCCAGCGAAGGAGCCAGAACCAGCCCCAGAGAAGGAGGAATGGGAGAAGGTCAAGAAAAAGAAGCGGAAGAAAAAAGGGAAGCAGAACGAGGACACCCAAAAACCCAAGTTTCGCAGGGAGCGTAACAAAGGCGAGGCTTTGGTGGTCGAGGTGAAGGAAGGTGTTTCGTACGCAGACCTCCTCCGGAAAGTACGAACCGATCCGGAACTCAAGGAGCTTGGCGAGAACGTGGTTAAAACCAGGCGCACACAGACCGGAGCGATGCTTTTTGAGCTGAAGAATGACCCCGCGGTCAAGAGCTCAGCTTTTAAGTCCCTCGTCGAGAAAGCCGTAGGCTACGAGTCGAAGGTAAGGGCGCTATCGCCGGAGACAACGATTGAGTGCAGGAACCTGGACGAGATCACGACGGAGGAAGAGCTAGAAGATGCGCTGATCGTTCTTCTGGATGACCGTACGACACCGATGGCAATCCGGTTGAGGAAAGCCTACGGCGGCACGCAAATTGCGTCGATCCGACTATCGACGCCTTCGGCGTCTAAGCTGCTGGAAGCCGGCAAGGTCAAAGTAGGGTGGTCGGTGTGCCCACTGAGGCCTGTTCCTCGAGTGACCCAGCAGATGACGAGGTGTTTCCGCTGTATGGGCTTCGGCCACCAGGCGAGAAATTGCGACGGTCCCGATCGAACCAACAGTTGCAGAAGATGTGGTAGAGAAGGCCACATGGCTAGAGACTGCAAAAATAAGCCGAAGTGCGTGCTCTGTAAAGAAGGCGATGGCAATAGCCATGCGACGGGTGGCTTTAATTGCCCGGTGTACAAGAAGCTGGCCTCGGGCAAAAAGTAATGGAGGTGTCCCAGGTGAACCTCAATCACTGCGACACTGCACAGCAACTGCTGTGGCAGTCGACCGCGGAGACGGGGTGTGACGTGGCAATTATTGCAGAACCGTACCGAGTTCCACACGACAACGGAAACTGGGCCGCGGATACAGCAAGAATGGCGGCGATACACGTGATGGGGCGGTACCCCATACAGGAAGTGGTTTCGAGGGCGTTTGAAGGATTCGTGATTGCCAAAGTTAACGGAACTTTCTTCTGTAGCTGCTATGCTCCCCCAAGATGGACCTTGGAGCAGTTTCAGCAGATGCTGGATAGTCTGACCGATGAACTGATCGGACGAATCCCGATCGTTATCGGAGGTGACTTCAACGCGTGGGCGGTCGAGTGGGGTAGCAGATGCACCAATGCTAGGGGGCATAGCCTAATGGAAGCTCTGGCAAAGCTAGACGTTAGGCTGGCGAATCGCGGAACCAGCAGTACCTTCCGCAAAGACGGTCGTGAGTCCATTATCGACGTTACGTTCTGTAGCCCGCGACTGGCGGCCGACATGAACTGGAGGGTGAGTGAGGACTATACCCATAGCGATCACCAAGCGATCCGGTACAGCATCGGGAGACGAGCCCCTGTACCAGATAGTTATGCCAAGACGCTGATGCAAACCCTTGGGGGAGCGCATATCGTGTCGCGATGGCGAAGATCAGAGGCCCATCGATGGTGGCTGAAACGTGTCCCGACAAGCTGAAGGTCATTGTGGAAGGGCTCTTCCCAAGACATGACCCAACGACATGGCCTCCTACACCGTACAACGACGAAGGGGGTAGCAACGCCGAAGGTCATCTGATCACCAACGAAGAACTTGTGGCAGTAGCGAAGAGATTGAAGGTGAAGAAAGCTCCCGGCCCGGATGGAATCCCGAATTTCGCCCTGAAATCGGCGGTTCAAGCATTCCCGGATAGGTTTCGAACAGTCCTGCAGAAATGCCTGGACGAAGGACACTTCCCCGACCCGTGGAAGGTTCAAAAGCTCGTGTTGCTGCCAAAGCCAGGCAAACCACCGGGGGACCCATCATCGTATAGGCCTATATGTTTGCTGGACACCCTCGGAAAGCTTCTGGAACGGATCATCCTTAACCGGCTGACCAAGTACACGGAGAGCGAGCATGGCTTAGCAGCGAGGCAGTTCGGCTTCCGTAAAGGGAGATCCACGGTGGACGCCATCCGGAAAGTGGTCGAGAAAGCCGACGAGGCGCGGAGGAAAAAACGCAGGGGGAACCGTTGCTGCGCAATAGTCACGATTGACGTCAAGAACGCGTTCAACAGTGCGAGCTGGGCGGCCATAGCAGCAGCGCTGCACAAAATGAAGGTGCCTGACTATTTGTGCATGATCTTGAAGAGCTACTTCGAGAACCGCGTGCTGGTCTACGACACTGCCGATGGACAAAAAACCGTTGTTGTTACCGCGGGAGTTCCGCAGGGATCCATTCTGGGTTCAGCACTGTGGAACGGAATGTATGACGGAGTGTTGACACTGGGGCTACCCAACGGCGTAGAGATTGTTGGCTTTGCAGACGACATAGTGCTGACGGTAACCGGCGAAAATGTCGAGGAGGTCGAAGTGCTGGCTATGGAGGCAATCGCAATGATCGAGAACTGGATGCTCGAGGTGAAGCTGCGGATCGCTCACCACAAGACGGAGATGATACTGGTTAGTAACCACAAAAAGGTGCAGCAGGCCCAGATACACGTTGGGGAACACGTCGTGCACTCGAAGAGAGCGCTCAAGTACCTCGGGGTGATGGTGGATGACCGGCTGAACTTCAACAGCCACGTCGATTACGCCTGCGAGAAGGCGGCTAAGGCGATCATGGCACTGTCGAGGATTATGCCGAACAACGCTGGACCCAGGAGCAGTAGGCGCCGCCTCTTGGCAAGTGTCGCGACGTCCATACTTAGGTACGGCGGACCGGTATGGTGGACGGCGCTGGGGACGAAGCGAAATCGAGCGCTGCTCGACAGAACGCAGAGACTGATGGCCATGCGGGTTGCAAGCGCGTACAGGACCATTTCGTCGGAAGCAGTTGGCGTCATAGCCGGAATGATCCCCATCGGCATCACACTGGAGGAGGACACCGTGCGCTACACCCGGAGAGGCACGAGAGGTATCCGGGAAGCTGCGAAAGCCGAATCGCTGGCAAGGTGGCAACGTGAGTGGGACACCACGGAGAAAGGCAGATGGACGCATCGGCTTATCCCGTCCGTATCCACGTGGGTGAGCAGAAGGCATGGAGAGGTCACCTTCCACCTCACACAGTTCCTGTCGGGCCATGGCTGCTTCAGGAAGTACCTGCACAGGTTCGGACATGCAGAGTCTCCTCTCTGTCCGGACTGCGTCGATTGCGAGGAAACACCGGAGCACGTGGTGTTCAGCTGCCCTCGCTTCGAGGCAGCGCGAAGCGAAATGCTGGCCATTATCGGAGCAGACACCAGCCCGGATAATGTGGTGCGAAGAATGTGCAGCGACATCGCCAAGTGGAATGCGGTCGTCGGAGCGGTGACGCAGATCACTTCGGCTCTCCAGCGGAGATGGAGAGACGACCAGAGGAGGAACGACTAGAAGCCTAGTCGAAAACCCACGAGTGTGGCTGTGAAGGAGAGCACGTTATGACGGTTGGCTCTACCAAATCGGTACACGTCTCGATGGTCCAAGGAGAGGGCTGCATATGACTAACCGATCAAAAGCAACGCGATTCTTGGGCGCGGTTAAACCCTCGCATGGACTCATATGTATGTAGAACAGGAAATGGTTCTAGCACCCGGCATGGATCCTGTAAGTAGACTAGTGCAGAAAATGCAACGCCTCCCCCCGAAGTTATACCGAAAGGTGGTCCCGGGGGGAAAAGGGCACGGCGTTCAAGGACTGGTTTAGTGGGTCGGGAAAACTCTTTTTGTTTTCCCAACCCCACACTACCTGAGAAATGAATTCTCAGGTGTCTGATAGCAGATTCCGACCTTGTAAAAAAAAAAAAAAAAAAAACACACACACACACACACACACACACACACACACACACAGGACCATCTCGTCGGAAGCAGTTGGTGTCATAGCCGGAATGATCCCCATCGGAATCACACTAGAAGAGGACACCGTGTGCTACACCCGAAGAGGCACGAGAGGTATCCGGGAAGCCGCGAGAGCCGAATCGCTGACAAGGTGGCAACGCGAGTGGGACACTACGGAGAAAGGCAGATGGACGCATCGGCTGATCCCGTCTGTATCCGCGTGGGTGAACAGAAGGCACGGAGAGGTCACCTTCCACCTCACACAGTTCCTGTCGGGCCATGGCTGCTTCAGGAAGTACCTGCACAGGTTCGGACATGCAGAGTCTCCGCTCTGTCCGGACTGCGTCGATTGCGAGGAAACACCGGAGCACGTGGTGTTCGGCTGCCCTCGCTTCGAGGCTGCGCGAAGCGAAATGCTGGCCATTATCGGAGCAGACACCAGCCCGGATAATGTGGTGCGAAGAATGTGCAGCGACATCGCCAAGTGGAATGCGGTCGTCGGAGCAGTGACGCAGATCACTTCGGCTCTCCAGCGGAAATGGAGAGACGATCAGAGGAGGAACGACTAGGAGCCTAGTCGAAAACCCACGAGTGTGGCTGTGAAGGAGAGCACGTTATGATGGTCGGCTCTACCAAATCGGTACACGTCTCGATGGTCACAGGAGTCGAGAACCCACGAGTGTGGCTGTGAAGGAGAGCACGTTATGACGGTTGGCTCTACCAAATCGGTACACGTCTCGATGGTCCAAGGAGAGGGCTGCATATGACTAGCCGATCAAAAGCAACGCGATTCTTGGGCGCGGTTAAACCCTCGCATGGACTCATATGTATGTGGAACAGGAAATGGTTCTAGTACCCGGCATGGATCCTGTAAGTAGACTAGTGCAGAAAATGCAACGCCTCCCCCCGAAGTTATACCGAAAGGTGGTCCCGGGGGGAAAAGGGCACGGCGTTCAAGGACTGGTTTAGTGGGTCGGGAAATCTTTTTTTGATTTCCCAACCCCACACTACCTGAGAAATGAATTCTCAGGTGTCTGGTAGCAGATTCCGACCTTGTAAAAAAAAAAAAAAAAAAAAAAAAAAAAAAAAAACACACACACACACACACACACACACACACACACACACACACACACACACACACACACACACACACACACACACATAAATAGATTTGACCGGCCGCATCACTTACCACGGTGAATCCTGGCTTCACACCCATCTTACTAACACCATCAAACCTCACGTGATACTTTGTCGAAGACGCAGCCGATTTAGCGGTCTTCATCACTCAAGTCAACTCAAAAATCAAATTATTCGCTCTACAGCATTGCCTTGGCGTTCTCGATTGCGAGATTCCTTGTTAGTCCAACTGCCTACCAGCGACTCCACCGAGGCAGGACCCAGGGAGACGACTCCTAAACCTGGACTGAGCTAACGACCTAACCTTTAGGTTAGTCCGGGGCCAACATTTATTTCCCGTCCGACGGAAGGCGTGATCAGACAAATCTCGTCTCGAAAAATGCCTCCGGGACCTTCTGGGATCGAACCCAGGCCGACTGGGTGAGAGGCAATCACGCTTATCCCTACACCACGGTCACTCAAGTATCGGACTAAAATTCCTATCCACTTCCCCGTGTCTTATCACTGGTCGTGGCCGGCGCTGTGATTGGCAAGCATGATAGGGACATTTGAAAGTTGAGAAGTGGTGATGATTGGTTCCTACTCTTCATCTGTGGTCCACGGAGCAATTCTTGGAGGTCCTGGTCAATAACAGAGTAGCAACAACAGGTAGACACCAATGCAATGCTATGATATGCTAGAGTTGCTCATATACCAAAACATGCGCAAGGATCTGGCCTACACGCCAGTGATGTTTTTGATATACGCATTGGTGGCCTAAGTGCCTCAAAAATAGACATTTTTGTAAAAATGTATTTTTACGGGCTAAATCCCATTGAAAATTGAAGGGCGGAGCGCCAGCTCCTGTTACGTCCAATCAAGCTCATATTTGGGATTTGGGCTCAGTACGCCCACCAGTACCTGTCCCTGAATGCCCGCCAAAAAGTCATTTTTGTTACATCCTAGTAAGTACAAGAGAACATTATTTGGTCTTAGTCTTAGACTATCTGTAACGCGAAGTTTTATCTTTGTATCAAATTGCGAGCAGTTTTAAACTGACCAACCTAGCGCGGCTTCAGTGACACTGCCGATGGCCGAGCGTATTCAGCTCCATCCATCGTTGATTGAGGCAGCGCCAAGTTCCTTCTCCGTTGGCAGTCTTGCCTCTAGCTGCTGCACGCAGTGCTGAGCCACAACCGTGTCCTGCAGCCGCTCGGTGTTGAACGGCGGTTCAATTTGTGTTTTTGTTCGTTGGTTTGGTGATGTCCAGGTGACTTTGTGGATGTCTTTCCGGGGGAAGAGTGTGTTCCGTACCACCATACCGCGGGAGGCTGCGAAGTCGATGCACCGTTGGCCGTTGTAGTTCGTTACGGTGTGCAGGCTGTTCGACCCGACCACCGGCTTGTACGTCTCCACCCATCCAATGATGATCTTCACGTTCCTCTGAGGGCAGCTGTCGAAATTCTGCTTCAGCTCCGCGTAGAAAGCTTCCTGTTCGGCATCGGTTGATTCTCCGTGTGGGCAATGTACTTTGAAGATGTGGTAATTGTAGAAACGGTATTTAATCCGCAACCTACACATTCGGCCGTTGATCGGCTCCCAATCTATCGCGCGACTTCTCATCTTTCCTAACACTATGAAGCCGGTCGTTGGCACAAGAGAGCAAAAAATCAGACGAACAATTATATTCATGACTTATGCACAAGCATTCAGTAATCTTCTGGCCGTTGGAATGAGAGGAGTGATCTTTTTTTTGGCTATATGTGTTATATTTTGGCATATAGAATGTCAACCAGATCGGACGTTTCCATGTGGAATACATAAGAAACAAATTCTTGGGTTGATTCGCGGTGCTAAAACTGCTGATCCCCTAGAACATCCATGGCATTCGGCCGTTTTTCATTGGATCGAGCAAGATTGGGAGTACCAATGTGGCGGCACTCTTATCAATAACAAGTTTGTACTCACAGCACGTCATTGCACCTTGATAAGTGGAGTGGAGCGCCATGTTCCAATCAACGAGATTATAGTGAAACTTGGTTTGCAGGAAATTTACGGTGATCACGAAAATTCGCAAACGCACGGGGTTTCTGCGATCCATACAGTTGGCAAAAAGCATTCTGTTGACTTTCGTAATGACATTGCTCTGATTCAGTTGAATAGGACGGTTCAGTTTTCGGTGTACATTGTTCCTGCATGCTTAGCACAACAGAATGTTATCTTGAACGAAACTGGAACAGTTGTTGGTTTTGGCTTGACTAACAACAATAATCTTTCGACTACGCTCAGATTGCTTCATGTCCCGGTCTTAGATTCATTGTCATGTGTAAAAAAGCACACTGAGTTTGCTTACGTCATGGATGCTAAACAATTCTGTGCTGGTCACTCAGACGGAAGAACCGTCTGCAACGGAGACAGTGGCGGGGGACTTTTATTCCATCGGAATGGAACTATGCAACTAGGAGGGATCGTATCATTCTCTGCTACCCAAGGAACGGCTGTTACTCGTTGCAAGGAGAATGGATATGCAGTTTATACAAATGTTTTCAAATATTTACCATGGATTGAGCAAATAACAACAGGTACTAAATCATAATCTTTAATTGCTTTTGTATCACTACCTTTTCATTTTGCCAGATATCCTGATGGAACAATTTCGCCATCAACATTGCGGAATGTCAGATTCAAATTCCACCATGGCTGTAACAGTTTATCACTACTCAGATATTGGTTTTGAAATACATTGGTATAAATTTTGTATAGGAGCAGTTATAAGCCAGCGTTATGTTCTAGTCAACGGGTGTTTGTTTCAAGAAAATGATATGTAAGAGATTTGTATTGAAAAAGTGTTGCGTTTAATATTCAACACTTAAATATTTTAGAGTTCGAGTTGTTCTGAGTAATGTAGACGCGATTTCCGAGGAGGAATTTTCCAATGTATATTATGAAGACGTCGAGTCATTAATCATCTACCAATCTTCCGAAGTAAAATTAGCTCTCCTTCGTTTGGTAAACAATATAATATTTGGAGGTTTGATGAAAATTTGGAGTCGTGGAGTCGATACTGTTCTCATTTCATTTTATTTTTTACAGATCAAGTGCAACCGATTTGTTTACCTACGTTAGAGGAACTACAATCGTACGATTGGGTAACTTTATCCATTTTAAATTTTGACAATTCACCCATACTCCGTGATAAACCAGTAACAAGGCAACATTTGTCTAAATGTAAACATCAGTGTCTTGAGTATGAAAAATTCATCAGGATTAATAATGCCAATTTGCTATGTTTACAAAACATGGGGAATAATAACAAAACAACGATAATAGGATTTTACTCTCCTAGAAATGGCACTAAAAACTTTATTTTACTTGAAGCTTCACGGTATTATTGTAACAATGGTTACGGGTTATTATTGAAATTAAACTATAAAGATCATATCCAATGGATCTATGATAACATGTATCCTTAACACAATCACATTTTCAGTTCAAAAAATTTCTAACAAATTTCCTCACACATGTTGTAGTGCGACTACCAAAAAGTTATTCAATAAAGTTGATGCCTTTTTTCAATAGCAGTACACTAAAATCCCCGATTACGCTTAGGCGTTACGCTTTGTATTTCGTCGATTTCTCTGAAACGACGCAACATTTTTGCAATCTTTTTAAAGCAATTTATACGTCTTGTGCAGATCTACAAATTGATTTCAAAAGAATGTAGAAACATTACACTGTTTTCGAGAAATCAACCTAACAAAAAGCGTAACGCCTGAGCGTAATCGGGGGTTTTAGTGTACGAACTAAGGTGGCTTTACATGATCGATTTTCCAGATAAATATTTAGTTAACGTCTCACCACAATTTGAACGATGTGATAAGTCCTTTTTTGAATATTTTATTTGATTTTACTTGTAATAGTTACAGCGTGCCACATTTATAAGGATGTTTGTAAGAGTGACTACAAAACGCCATTAAAATGAAAAAAATAAAGATTTCCCCATACTTTTTTTGAGAAAAGTTCAAGATAATATTCTTTGCTTTAAAGCTTGGTTTTGAATATATTTGAAAATAAAAACAAAATAAAAAAGAAATTCGAAAATGTCTTTTCTTTACAAATTCTTGTTTCAGTTTTAATGCAATGAATTGTTGCCACCCTCATATAAAAGAAGTTTCGATCTGATCGTGCTATCTTTACACACTCATGTGCGACAACTGGCCGAAATGAATTTAGTCCGGGATGCCAGATTTCTCAGATTTGTCTGTGTTTCACAGACATTTGAGCTCATGTCAGACATTTTTTGAGGTGCACAGACTTTTTAAAAACTTCATTAAATTGTTATTTTGTAAATATATCAATCAAAACTTATTGCGTTTGTCTTCAATTGCTTAAAAACACATTTTTTGATGGATTTCTATGACTGTGAGTTGATATATTTGAATTTAAGACAAATGCACAGACATATACAGACTTTTTCACAGACATTTAAAAAAATCATGTGGCATCCCTGCCGAGGACGTTTTGTCACACGTGCATGCCCAACTACAGTATTTTTTTTATATTTTATATGTTTTTAACTCGGACTCTGGCAACCAAATTCAACCAAACTTCGGGACAATTAAAACGTGTTTGTTATCGTTTACATTGCTTGTTTTGGTTTTTCTCCAAACGTCAAAAAGCGACGTGCAACAATATAGCACGATCACGTTAACATGCAAATAAAATGCTATGAAAAAAAAATAATCATGCAGTAAGTTTGTAATATACATGAGCAATTCTCTACAAAATCGGTATTTTTTTTTTAATTTTAATTTTTGTATTTTTTAATCCGGCTGGAACTTTTTTGGTGCCTTCGGTATGCCCAAAGAAGCCATTTTGCATCTTTAGTTTGTCTATATACTTTCCATACAAATTTGGCAGCTGTTCATACAAAAATGATTTATGAAAATTCAACAGTCTGTATCTTTTGAAGGATTTTTTTGTTCGAATTTGTGTCTTCGGCAAAGTGATTTTTTATTTTACGTTTAATCAATAAAACTTGATTTGCAAAAAAACACTATTTTTATTTTTTTATTTTCTGATATGTTTTAGGAGACATCAAATGCCAATTTTTCAGACATTTCCAGAATGGGCAAAAAATCTTTGATCGAGTTATGAATTTTGGAATCAATACTGATTTAAAATAAAAATCGAAATACTGGTCGCAAAAGATTTTCAACTTCATTTTTCGATGTAAAATCGAATTTGCAATCAATCAACTTTTGTGAAATTTTGATAAATTGCACAGTTTTCAAGTTAAAGCCATTTTTTGGGAAACTTTTTTTCAAAAGTCTCACCCAAACAACCCACTATTTTCTAATGTCGATATCTCAGCAACTAATGATCCGATTTTCAATGTTAAAATATGAATCATTCGTAAAATTTTCTGATCTTTTCGAAAAAAATACTTTTATTTTTTTTAATCAAGACTTACATTTCAAAATGGCGTAATATTGAAAGGCACTAACAAAGTTTCTATTACGGGCTTTTATCGGTAGTTTTCGTTGAAATTAAACTCACAAATTAGAAGAAAGGAATGAAACTGACATTTCAGGCCATGATCCCTTAGATGTACTGTGCCCAAATCCCAAATATTAGCTTGATTGGTTGCGACAGGACCTGGCGCTTATACTTTGAAGTTAAATGGGATTTTACCCGTATTTTGGTTTTTGCCACTATGAGTCCCTTAACAATTTCTGCATTTTTCAAAAAACTCACGATTTTTTTTCTGTAAGAAATGAAAAATTAAGACTCATTTTTTTTGTTATACCGAGCTATGGAAGAGAAACAAGGCAACGACGGCAAAAAAAAAAACATTAAAATTTCATTAAAATAACTTTCTTTCTAAAAGTACGTGTCCCGCTGCTAATTCCCGTATCGCCATTGCACAGTGGTCCAGATCGCAAAATTAAGTGGAAAATGGATTTTCCGAAAAATGGTTAAGTTTTGGAGCTTTGGTGTCTTCAGAAGAGTTGTTGCATATGGAAAGGGGCAACTTTTGGTTTGGTTGAAAATTAGGGTGGTTAACGATTAGGGTGATTTTAAAAATCTAACTTTACAGGAATATTTTTGGGAATTTTTTCGTCTTCTAGAAAGTTGATGGGCTTGCCAATCCAAGCAACTTTGTCGAAGACACCAAAATTTTATCTCGTAATCTACGCCTTCTACGACCAAATTTATAGAAAGCATCTGAGCAAACCTTCAAAAATCAGTTTTTTTAACGTGGCAATTCAGGGTTAAGTTTTAGAGAAAAGTGGTATTCGGGACACTTTTAGAGCTTTAAAAAACAAACATTTTTATTATCTGACAAGTCAATTTGGACTTAAGGGTCAAAAGTTACAGCGATTTTAAGGTAAAAAATATGCAAATTTAAAACTTAAATATCTCAAAAAGGCGCAAGCCAAATTTTAAGGACTAGGTTGCATTTGAAAGAGGAGATCCAGCACTACAAACGCTGAAAAAATCTCAGGGGTGTTTTTCTTTAAACTCGAGATATCTTCATTTGAAAAAGTCTAATTTTCAAGGGAAAACCTTATGGGACCACCCTAACGAATTTCGAAAATTTTCCAAATATATGTTTTTACATGTAATTTTGCCCGCTGAATCTGAATCTGCCCTCAGAATTGACCCAAAGTGTCGAAAAATCGATTTTTGGTCATATTTTGGGTTTAAATGATAATTTTACATGGAAACCCAAAATATGACCAAAAATCGATTTTTCGACACTTTGGTTCAATTCTGAGGGCAGATTCAGATTCAGCAGGCAAAATTACATGTAAAAACATTTATTTGGAAAATTTTCGAAATTCGTTAGGGTGGTCCCATAAGGTTTTCCCTTGAAAATTAGACTTTTTCAAATGAAGATATCTCGAGTTTAAAGAAAAACACCCCTGAGATTTTTTCAGCGTTTGTAGTGCTGGATCTCCTCTTTCAAATGCAACCTGATGCTTAAAATTTGGCTTGCGCCTTTTCGAGATATTTAAGTTTTAAATTTGCATCTTTTTTACCTTAAAATCGCTGTAACTTTTGACCCTTAAGTCCAAATTGACTTGTCAGATTATAAAAATGTTTGTTTTTTAAAGCTCTAAAAGTGTCCCGAATACCACTTTTCTCTAAAACTTAACCCTGAATTGCCACGTTGAAAAAACTGATTTTTGAAGGTTTGCTCAGATGCTTTCTATAAATTTGGTCGTAGAAGGCGTAGATTACGAGATAAAATTTTGGTGTCTTCGACAAAGTTGCTTGGATTAGCAAGCCCATCAACTTTTTAGAAGACGAAAAAATTCCCAAAAATATTCCTGTAAAGTTAGATTTCCAAAATCACCCAAATCGTGAACCACCCTAATTTTCAACCAAACCAAAAGTTGCCCCTTTCCATATGCAACAACTCTTCTGAAGACACCAAAGCTCCAAAACTTAACCATTTTTCGGAAAATCCATTTTCCACTTAATTTTACGATCTGGACCACTGTGCATTGAAAGCACACATTTGTTTCATATTTTCTATACCATGGGCCACCATGTTTAACGGGGGCCCAAACTTTTCCATCCAAGTGAAAACGTGCTTTTCGAGGAAATTTTCGCGCCATCCAGATAAAACTACCCCACATATGTGAATTGTGTTTTCCCGGTTCCTGGTAATGTGCCAAACTATTTGTCAGCTTTGCATAAAATTTGTCGCACAAAAAAGTGTCGTTTTACAATATTTTTTTCATGAGGTATGACTTTGCTCCATGCACGATGCTAATTCAAGCAAATGTCAAAAGAGCAACTTTTCATACAAAAAAGCCCAGCCGTAACCCAATCTTTGCGTTGGGCGAATGAGGGTGAAAATAACTCGTTTTGATGAGGCTTCCTTGGAAAGGGAGGGAAGACCTTCCTGCTTCCTGTTCTGGGTTGAGATGAACTTTCAGTCAGGTCTAGGTGCTACAGTTTACAATGAAAACTCTCTTGGTCCTGACGTTGACTTGCGGTGAACGAGGACGTTAATTAGACCCGCAGGGCTTGGTTCTTTTATTTCTATTCATTATTGTGGTGAAAGTGACTGTTACATTAAAC
This sequence comes from Culex pipiens pallens, assembly GCF_016801865.2. Taxonomy (NCBI): domain Eukaryota; kingdom Metazoa; phylum Arthropoda; class Insecta; order Diptera; family Culicidae; genus Culex; species Culex pipiens. The sequence continues at coordinate 46,857,782 of NC_068937.1, read as the reverse complement.
AGAATATGCATTTTCTGCCACAATTTTGAATTTTATGAAAAATAATGAAAGAATCTAAAATTGACAAACACAACGTATTTTATCCACCATCAACCGGAGGAATGTAGTTTTTCCCTCTTCCATGCCTGGGGGTGGTGAGAAGGTACGCAAAATCGTGCTGTTGAATTAATTTCGATGATTATTGTGGAAATATTTTGTTTATTGTTTGATCGGCAAACATTCGCAACACCCCCTTCTGCCTAACAAACAATTTTCTTGTGCACTTGTCCACGTGCCGTCGGACTGAGTTGATGTTTATGACTGTTTGTGAAGAGTTCCCAGAACCATCCGGAGGTCTGCAATTCTGCAGTGGGCAGGAACTTTCCTTCCTCTTGCTTGGGTTACGGCAGTTTATGAACCATCATTTATCGTACATTCTGTGTAGACATCGTTCTGACTAAATCTTGAACTAAATATAGATAAGTTTTTCAAACAGTTCAAAAATGGGTTTGCTCAATTAAAATTTTAAATAATAATCTTGCATAATTCAATTTTTTAAAATATAAAAAGGAAAGAAAAAAAAACGACCTTTTAAAATGTTACGACCTCATAAAACCTGTATCTCCAAAGTCGAACTGTCTGGATGACACAGACAGAGTGTTAAAGTGTGTGTGTCTGAGAGCAGTCAGTCGTCGTCGTTTATCAATATTATGGTTTTATATGGTTATCTTTTATCACTTGCCACCCTGCACAACCGTAATGGTGATGGTCGTAAAATGGTGCTGTGGTAGTGTTTGTTCACTTCAGCACGGGTTGCACGCACGTTTTGTGTGATTTCCATGTTTACAAACACCGGTAAACTCTGCACCGATAAAATCACCGTGTCTGTTGGCATTGAACTTCTGTCTGTGGGTGATTTGGCAGAACAGATTGAACAGGTTGAATTAATGTGGTACATTTTCAAAAACAGTAAAGTTTAAAATTAAATTGCGGTCATAAAAAATACTACACAACAAAAAAGTAATAGTAGTAATGCAGCTACAAAAAAAAAAATAATGCAAGCATTACTTTTCCAAAAGTTCAATATTTGACGAACAAAAAACTTTTTGCCGTTTAAAAAAAACCGTAAACATCAAAAATTCAACAAAATTAAAAAGATTTTTAAATTAACCCAAGCATGCTGAAAATGGTTCTAAACGCAAAACAGCATTTTAAGTTGATTTCAGTTGATTACACTTAAAATTTTACTGAAAATTTGATCTTTTTGGCTTCCTCTCCGAGGAATGCCATATAAAATCACTTGAAAATTGGCCAAAAAATTGCACTTCGATTTCTCGGAAATGGCTGAACGGATTTGGACACTTCCGGTTGCATTCGATCCCTCTTAGCTTCCGATAAGTCGCTATTGAAAATCTTCCCCGTAGCCCTTTCCTGTCAAAAGATATTTACGAAAAACGATTTGCAAAACTAAAATGGAAAAACAAAAAACGATGAAAAATTTTCAAAATTGCTTCATTTTTGCACAACTAGGTAGTCTGGAATGTCCTCCATCCACGGCTGAAACGGGACAAAAATCCATTGAAATTAGCCAAAGTTACAGCCACTTTAAGAAAACTGTTTGCATTCAGCCGCCTCCAAATCGACTAAAACGTGGCCAAAATTAACCAAAATTTCGGCATGTTGCACATTTTTGTAAAGCTTTTTCAAAACCCAATCCAATGAGATACATATCTCGACGAATTATTAGGCTTAGTCGCTAATATCTGCACTAAACTGCTATTTTTGACGATACCAATGCATTATCACATGCTGGTTCGCCCATCCGGCTAAAAAACCCAGAACTATTATACTTCACTCGAAAGCATTTTTCATCGTGCTTCGAATGTCATTTTAGGAAATAAAATTCCCTTTGTGAATCGCGTCCAGCATGCAAAGATTCCGCCGACCTCAAATCAGGTCCAGCATGGCCCCAAAAGTCGAGCGGCCGGAAGATTGCTCGAAAAACCAAGTCGAGCACCTTCCGGCCGGAAGATTGCTCGACAACGCGCAGAGAGAAAAAAAAAAAAACAAATCAGCTCAGAGAGCGAGCGGGAGAGAACGAGATTCGAACCCACGGCCAAAAATAAAATTCTAGGGCGCGCCCTAGCTCACTACGCCGACTCGACTTGTTGAGAAGAGTGCAACAAGAACGCGACCAACTGGTCGCAATTGGTTTACGGCAGATTATTTTATTTTGGGGGAACCCGAGTTTTGGCTTCCTCTCCGAGGAATGCCATATAAAATCACTTGAAAATTGGCCAAAAAATTGCACTTCGATTTCTCGGAAATGGCTGAACGGATTTGGACACTTCCGGTTGCATTCGATCCCTCTTAGCTTCCGATAAGTCGCTATTGAAAATCTTCCCCGTAGCCCTTTCCTGTCAAAAGATATTTACGAAAAACGATTTGCAAAACTAAAATGGAAAAACAAAAAACGATGAAAAATTTTCAAAATTGCTTCATTTTTGCACAACTAGGTAGTCTGGAATGTCCTCCATCCACGGCTGAAACGGGACAAAAATCCATTGAAATTAGCCAAAGTTACAGCCACTTTAAGAAAACTGTTTGCATTCAGCCGCCTCCAAATCGACTAAAACGTGGCCAAAATTAACCAAAATTTCGGCATGTTGCACATTTTTGTAAAGCTTTTTCAAAACCCAATCCAATGAGATACATATCTCGACGAATTATTAGGCTTAGTCGCTAATATCTGCACTAAACTGCTATTTTTGACGATACCAATGCATTATCACATGCTGGTTCGCCCATCCGGCTAAAAAACCCAGAACTATTATACTTCACTCGAAAGCATTTTTCATCGTGCTTCGAATGTCATTTTAGGAAATAAAATTCCCTTTGTGAATCGCGTCCAGCATGCTAAGATTCTGTCGTCCCTAAATCAGGACCAGAATAGCCTCAAAAACGTCTTCGCCAAGCCAAGACAAGTCAAGTCATTTCGGGAAATGACAATATGTAATGTGTTCTTAGATACCTATCCATGAGCCATCGATCGACTCCGTTAGCGATACACTTTTTACCCTTTCTTAAATTTTCGCTTTAGCTGTAGAAGGTGAGAGCGGAATGCAAGGCGTGAGAAGGAGAGAGTTTACGGAAATTTTGACTCGTTTGAGCACTGCATAGGGACGTGGCGTTACATCGTGCTGCCATCTGGTTTTTTTAAGTGCAAAAGTGCTGAGTCATCGTCTAAAAATAGACGGCGTCCTATCTCGCCCAGCAAAATGAAGTCGATAAAGTAGTCGGTTTCGATAAGAAAAAGTGGAAAACGTGGTCTAAAAATAGTGACGCCATCCCCCTATGCCGTCACGGTGTAAAAACTCGCGTGCATTGCTTACATGGATTTTCGTCGACGAACATGGGCGTATTTTACTTCTACTCGGATTGAATAGCAATCGATTTAGTAAGTCTCTAGACTATATACTAAGTATTCTGCTTTCAGTCTAAAAGGATCGCAAAGTTATTATTTTAAATTGTTTTAAAAATCCATTTTAAGTCCTTTGCGGTCGTACAAAGGGTCATTGTACCCAGAAAATTAAGCTTTATCATTGTGAACAATAATATTACCAATTTAGTTGAATTTTAGAACTCAATCAACGAATCGCCTCTATATATACATGTACATTCTCAATACATTTATATGTGTATGAACCGAGAAGAGGAAGCCCCCATTCACCTAGGTGGATTAAGTAACGTTTTTTAATTCTTGTTTTGCCCTTTGATTTTTTGAGTCGACTTTGAAAAACTTTATATAACATTTGTACAAGCCTAAACCGAATCGAAAACTACAAAAAAAAATTGCGAATCGGAGAGTACTACTCTACAATAAAAAACAAAACCTTTGACCCAAGGCACAAAAAAAAATAGTTTCGAGCTTGAATTTTGAAATTTCGAAACAAAAAGTATAACAAAATATTTTATAAATCGTCAAAGTAAAATTAAACTTAAAAAATTGCAAAGTTTCAATGAATTAATGTAAATATTGTTTTCCATAACTTGAACCTTTTGTTTCGATCTGTGGTACCAACATTCAAAAATTGTAAAAAAGTTAGTAAGCCTTTTTTGAAATATTAAAAATTTATAACCAAGCGTTTTTAAATGTGTTTTGAATAATTTACAATCGATTTTACAAAATTTTTCAAAGAAATTTTTTATTTTTAATTATTTTTCCCCTTTATTTATTTGAGAAAAAAAAAATGACACGTAAACAACGATTTTTAAACTCTTAAACATTTAAGGTAATGTTTTTTTGTCTGCTTGGTTTTTTAGGCTCGTAATGTACATTAAATTTCTTGTTTAAATACTTATTTTATGTTTTATGCAGTTTAAATAACAAAAAATACCAGGGGTTTAAAAACTGTATTTTTTAAAATAAATATTTTTTTTCGGAATTTCGAGTACGTATTTTTCGAATGTTCAAAAAAGGGGGTCATACCGCCCCACCGTCACGAGATATCGAAAAGTGGACATTGGACTCTGACCAAGGATCAAAATTACGTTTTTTAGTACAAAGTTTTACTCAAATCAAAGAGGGGTCGGGGCAACTTTTTGCGATTTCGTGTGAGTTGGCAGAGAATGACAAAAATTAAAAAACTTTTGTATTATCGGATATTACACTAACAACATCAATTTAGTAGAATTTATGTAAAAATCGCAATGTTTGATCTCATGACTATGAGTGTTTTTATGAAAATTAAAGAATTTTACACTAAAATTTCTTATGTACCATCATCAGGAGTGACATTGAGTCTAGGGGTGAGATTTGGTTATAGAAATTTCTGCATTTTTGTATGACCCAATCTCAACCTTTGTCACCCCTGATGACGGTAGTAAAATTCTTTACTAAAATGAAAAATGAAAATAAATAAAGTAAAAAATTTTATTTTTTTAATGTTTTCGAGTCAAAGGTAACCAACTAAAAAAAATAGTGAAGGTTTACAAAGTCTAAGATGATTGCGTTTGAATAAGTTTATTTTAAGAAGTTAGGTACATTAAATGAGCTATCGTCAGTTCGATGTCGTCTTGCTATCTTGTGGCACCCGCCATTTCGACGTTCCGAGAAAAACACATTTTAATGTTTGACCTTGAATATACCAAAACTAGAGCACGCAATGTAAACAATAACAAACACGTTTTGTTTGGCTGACCATTCTGTACATTGTCCTGAAGTTTGGTTGAAGTTGGTTGCTGGAGTCCCGAGTTATAATTACAAATTTTTACGGTAGTCTAACTTGTACGTGCGTCAAACGCATCCTGACCTGAAATCCGTTTGGCCAGTTGTTGCACTTACATCAATTTTCATGGAGTGACAAGATAGCACGACAAGATTGAAACTACTTTCATATGTAAAGTGACAAAAATGCACGGAGTTTTTTCGGATTTCGTAGAATATCTCAGGATTGAAAACGAATTTTGGGGATCTGTGCAGGTCAAAAGGTGAGGCATTGTGAGCTGCACAAAATGGCGTTCTTGACTCAATTTGGCCCAAAATGCACGTACGACAAGTTAGCACGACGGCGAGGAGTTGTCGGCGACAACGTTTCGTTGATAGTATTATCGTATTTTGATAACGATTATTATCGGTGATAACCTTACTATCGTTGATGTTCAGGTTGTAATAGAAAACCATCCATTAACCATCTGTTTGAATCTTATTTAACATTTTTTTGGTTTTTGATCTTTCTTCATCTATCATTGCTATCTACCTGCAATCATTTTATTGCCATGTAGTAGTTTCCACTATCTTATCTATTTGATCAATTTGATCTCCTTGTTTTCTTTTATTCAAATACTGCACCTTAAATTCAAGATACGCAAATCGAATGCCAGATCATATCACAAAAATGTAAAGCTCTCCCAATTTTCATTTACACCCCCTCCCTACCCAACCTTCTCCTCACGAAACAATCCCCACACGCCCAACTTAATTTCGAGATCTTTATCACAAAACACGTGTCGTCTGCTTTGAAGCCATTTGTCCTGATTTGTACCATTGTGTTTTGTATTTTTCCCCCTCCAAGCTCATGCCACCTCTCTACTCCAAGAATTTTCCATTTTTGGAAACAATACGTTTTCCCCCCGTCCCTCCCTCCATGTTTGGGGGAAAAACGACCAAATAAACATTCACTTGAAATCTACCCCTGCGAATCAAGCTCTCTCTCTCATCCCTTCTTATGATGTTTCTTTTTTTCCTATTCAGACAATGCTTTCTCGGTACCTTGATTTTCACCTTTAAAATGAAGGTATCCTGCTCTCCCTCATTGTGAAGGCGGCATGTTCTGTGTGGTCTGGTCTGGAGGGTGAGCAAGCCCCATTGTAAAAGTTACAAAATTGAGATTTACCGTTTTTTAGAAGGGGTCATTTCTAAATTACGTGGTTGAACAAATAGGTATTTTTTTAAGTTGTCAAAACATATTTTAATTTATTCGTGCTTGATTCATAAAGAAAATTTCCAAATCAAAAAAGTAAATAAAATTACGTAACTTAAGCTGACACCCTGTTTAAAGCTGACTCGACCAAAATCTAGGCTAAACAGGTGACTTCGAGGTCTGGTGGTAAATTATCCTTTATTTCTCAGTCCTTCGTCCTTCGTCTGCTCTTCTGCCCCGGAAGCCAGGGTGAGCGTTGACAAAATCCTGGATCCAGACACTGAAACTTCCGGCCAAGGTGGTTGCCGAAAACACATGTTGACATCGGTCTAAGGTTTCAACTTTTTTAAAGAGATTTTTACTGTTTTGTGTTTGAGATACAAAAATCTTAAATCTAAAGGCACCATGCTGTGCAGGATGAAGGATGATGATGATGGAAAACACCTCTTCTGAGAGGTACTTTGGAGGAGAATAATGTTTTCTGGAGGTTACATTGTGTTGGCTTGTTGGACTACGTAAATCTTCTTACTTTGTTTTGAAAGGTGGTTTTTATTAACCTTAATGTTGCTTGATCATGAAGAGAAAGTGTGATTAACAAGCAAAGTTTTTTATACATTTTTATTATTACCTGCGTAACATAGAAATGTTAGTTAGGAGTTGAATTTAAAGCAATTTTCCAATAAATAAATAAATGCTAAATAAATGGTTAAACAAAATTGTAGTGAAATAATTGAAAATAAACTATTTTCAGACTGATCATTTAAAACAGATTCATGTAAAACAGTTAAATGTTATGAGTAAAATCACTTTGACATCTCTTCTTTTACCTTTTTTTAAATTTGGAGAAGTACCAACTTAAACTAAAGTGAAAAACAAAGAAGGCTCGGAAAACCTACCGAGACAAAGTAGAACGAAGAATATACTGTGGCAATAGAGGAGAAAATCGTGACGTCAGAAATGAACTCAAATCACTCAAAGTTCATTTTGTGAGTGACTTTAACATTTTGGCCTAGTTTGACAGCTACCTCGTTCCCAGGTTTTCTGTGGGAGAGAAAAGGAGGCGAATACTTTATGAAAATCATACCTGTCAAAATTCCTAGCCTCAAAATTTTGTCGCGAGTTGCTTTTCTCCTCTATAGCTGCAGCAAATGTCTTCATGTAGAATATTCTCCAGGATGGTGAATGTATTCTTGTAACTAGAGTTGTGAGGCCCAATTTAGTTCAACAGATATAAATTCATGGTGAACCTAAAACGATTTGTGTGGAAATAGTGAGCTATGAATTCTGAAAAGCATTTTTCAAAATTTAGAATGAACAATATGAAAAAAAAACTCCATTCACATCTAAAGCCAAACCGTTAAAAGCTCACCACAACTCAACATCTGATTTACGACCCGTTAAATGCACCCTGCAAAAGTTCACCGCGCGACCTTTCCACAATAATCCATAAAAAGCTTGCTCCCTTTTTGCATCTCTTCTCCCCTAATTGAGTGGAGTCCACAACTCGTTCCATTATTACCTTGAAAGAAAAACACACCTTGCCCTTGCCACAATCCGCAAAACTTTGGCGCTGTGAGGAAAATGCACAAAATTTGTTTTCCAACAGATTTCGCACCCTATTGCCCGCCACAGTGAAAAACAGCATTTCCCTCCGTTTGCAAATGCACAAGTTTTAGCACCTTTCCGAAAAAGATGTTTTCAAGTTACACTCAGTTGTTCGGTAAGACGAGAGCGCATAAATTCAGTTGATTTAAGGGCTCCCCGGGGGAAGATTTGTGGTGCCATCATCGTCGTCGTCGCAGTCGCACTGTAAAGTGGTACACGCAAAGTTTGTTTCCGGTTGAGTTTTCCACGGGAATTTGTCGGAGACGGGTTCGTCTGGGGAAGTAGTTAAGGGTAAAGCTTACCGAAACTGGGGCTTTTCCCTGCTTGTGGGTTTGGATGTAGAGCAACTTTAAACTAGTTGTTAACACCTGTTTGTGGGGTTGATTTGGAAGATGGCTTTGAATATTTCATGTTTTTCACGGTGATCAAAGTTCAACTATTCATCTCTTGTTGAAAGTTTAAACTGAGTGAATCGGGACTACAGTTTGAACAGTAATCTCAATTCGCTTTGATTATTCAAATTCACCCTAAATTAACATATTTATTTTTGTATTATCGAGAAAGTTTTTCACAAATGATCGAAAAACTTATAAAAAATTAACTATCAAACCGAATTTTAACCAAGAACTTCAACAATTCTTGACAGTTTTTGTAATTTTTTGTAAATTTTTTACATCTTTTTAAAAAAAAATTACTTTTTTTACAATTTTTTACAAGTTTTTACAATTTTTTACAATTTTTACAATTTTTTAACAATTTTTTTTTATTTTTTTCCAATTTTTTTACATTTTTTTAACAATTTTTTAAAAAAATTTACAATTTTTTAAAAAAAATTGCAATTTTTTACAATTTTTTACAATTTTTTACTATTTTTTCAATTTTTTACAATTTTTTACAATTTTTTACAATTTTTTACAATTTTTTACAATTTTTTACAATTTTTTACAATTTTTTACTATTTTTTCAATTTTTTACAATTTTTTACAATTTTTTACAATTTTTTAACAATTTTTTACATGTTTTTACAATTTTTTTTACAATTTTTTACAATTTTTTTACAATTTTTTATAATTTTTACATTTTTTTACAATTTAAAAAAAAATTACAATTTTTTACAATTTTTTACATTTTTTTAAAAAAATTTTGCAATTTTTTACAATTTTTTACAATTTTTTACAATTTTTTACAATTTTTTACAATTTTTTACATTTTTTTACATTTTTTTTTACAATTTTTTCAATTTTTTACAATTTTTTGCAATTTTTTACAATTTTTTAACAATTTTTACAATTTTTTTACAATTTTTTTACAATTTTTTACAATTTTTTACATTTTTTTACATTTTTTTACAATTTTTTCAATTTTTTACAATTTTTTACTAGTTTTTACAATTTTTTACCATTTTTACAATTTTTTTAAATTTTTTACATTTTTTTACAATTTTTTTTGCAATTTTTTACAATTTTTTACAATTTTTTACAATTTTTTACAATTTTTTACAATTTTTTACAATTTTTTACAATTTTTTACAATTTTTTACAATTTTTTACAATTTTTTACAATTTTTTACAATTTTTTACAATTTTTTACAATTTTTTACAATTTTTTACAATTTTTTACAATTTTTTACAATTTTTTACAATTTTTTACAATTTTTTACAATTTTTTACAATTTTTTACAATTTTTTACAATTTTTTACAATTTTTTACAATTTTTTACAATTTTTTAAATTTTTTTAACAATTTTTTTCACAAATTTTTACAATTTTTTTTACAATTTTTTACAATTTTTTCATTTACAGTTTTAATACATTTGTTGCACAATTTAACAATTTAACATTTTAACAATTTAACAATTTAACAATTTAACAATTTTAACAATTTAACAATTTAACAATTTAACAATTTAACAATTTAACAATTTAACAATTTAACAATTTAACAATTTAACAATTTAACAATTTAACAATTTAACAATTTAACAATTTAACAATTTAACAATTTAACAATTTAACAATTTAACAATTTAACAATTTAACAATTTAACAATTTAACAATTTAACAATTTAACAATTTAACAATTTAACAATTTAACAATTTAACAATTTAACAATTTAACAATTTAACAATTTAACAATTTAACAATTTAACAATTTAACAATTTAACAATTTAACAATTTAACAATTTAGCAATTTAACAATTTAACAATTTAACAATTTAACAATTTAACAATTTAACAATTTAACAATTTAACAATTTAACAATTTAACAATTTAACAATTTAACAATTTAACAATTTAACAATTTAACAATTTAACAATTTAACAATTTAACAATTTAACAATTTAACAATTTAACAATTTAACAATTTAACAATTTAACAATTTAACAATTTAACAATTTAACAATTTAACAATTTAACAATTTAACAATTTAACAATTTAACAATTTAACAATTTAACAATTTAACAATTTAACAATTTAACAATTTAACAATTTAACAATTTAACAATTTAACAATTTAACAATTTAACAATTTAACAATTTAACAATTTAACAATTTAACAATTTAACAATTTAACAATTTAACAATTTAACAATTTAACAATTTAACAATTTAACAATTTAACAATTTAACAATTTAACAATTTAACAATTTAACAATTTAACAATTTAACAATTTAACAATTTAACAATTTAACAATTTAACAATTTAACAATTTAACAATTTAACAATTTAACAATTTAACAATTTAACAATTTAACAATTTAACAATTTAACAATTTAACAATTTAACAATTTAACAATTTAACAATTTAACAATTTAACAATTTAACAATTTAACAATTTAACAATTTAACAATTTAACAATTTAACAATTTAACAATTTAACAATTTAACAATTTAACAATTTAACAATTTAACAATTTAACAATTTAACAATTTAACAATTTAACAATTTAACAATTTAACAATTTAACAATTTAACAATTTAACAATTTAACAATTTAACAATTTAACAATTTAACAATTTAACAATTTAACAATTTAACAATTTAACAATTTAACAATTTAACAATTTAACAATTTAACAATTTAACAATTTAACAATTTAACAATTTAACAATTTAACAATTTAACAATTTAACAATTTAACAATTTAACAATTTAACAATTTAACAATTTAACAATTTAACAATTTAACAATTTAACAATTTAACAATTTAACAATTTAACAATTTAACAATTTAACAATTTAACAATTTAACAATTTAACAATTTAACAATTTAACAATTTAACAATTTAACAATTTAACAATTTAACAATTTAACAATTTAACAATTTAACAATTTAACAATTTAACAATTTAACAATTTAACAATTTAACAATTTAACAATTTAACAATTTAACAATTTAACAATTTAACAATTTAACAATTTAACAATTTAACAATTTAACAATTTAACAATTTAACAATTTAACAATTTAACAATTTAACAATTTAACAATTTAACAATTTAACAATTTAACAATTTAACAATTTAACAATTTAACAATTTAACAATTTAACAATTTAACAATTTAACAATTTAACAATTTAACAATTTAACAATTTAACAATTTAACAATTTAACAATTTAACAATTTAACAATTTAACAATTTAACAATTTAACAATTTAACAATTTAACAATTTAACAATTTAACAATTTAACAATTTAACAATTTAACAATTTAACAATTTAACAATTTAACAATTTAACAATTTAACAATTTAACAATTTAACAATTTAACAATTTAACAATTTAACAATTTAACAATTTAACAATTTAATAATTTAACAATTTAACAATTTAACAATTTAAAAATTTAACAATTTAACAATTTAACAATTTAACAATTTAACAATTTAACAATTTAACAATTTAACAATTTAACAATTTATCAATTTAACAATTTAACAATTTAACAATTTAACAATTTAACAATTTAACAATTTAACAATTTAACAATTTAACAATTTAACAATTTAACAATTTAACAATTTAACAATTTAACAATTTAACAATTTAACAATTTAACAATTTAACAATTTAACAATTTAACAATTTAACAATTTAACAATTTAACAATTTAACAATTTAACAATTTAACAATTTAACAATTTAACAATTTAACAATTTAACAATTTAACAATTTAACAATTTAACAATTTAACAATTTAACAATTTAACAATTTAACAATTTAACAATTTAACAATTTAACAATTTAACAATTTAACAATTTAACAATTTAACAATTTAACAATTTAACAATTTAACAATTTAACAATTTAACAATTTAACAATTTAACAATTTAACAATTTAACAATTTAACAATTTAACAATTTAACAATTTAACAATTTAACAATTTAACAATTTAACAATTTAACAATTTAACAATTTAACAATTTAACAATTTAACAATTTAACAATTTAACAATTTAACAATTTAACAATTTAACAATTTAACAATTTAACAATTTAACAATTTAACAATTTAACAATTTAACAATTTAACAATTTAACAATTTAACAATTTAACAATTTAACAATTTAACAATTTAACAATTTAACAATTTAACAATTTAATAATTTAACAATTTAACAATTTAACAATTTAAAAATTTAACAATTTAACAATTTAACAATTTAACAATTTAAAAATTTAACAATTTAACAATTTAACAATTTAACAATTTAACAATTTAACAATTTAACAATTTAACAATTTAACAATTTAACAATTTAACAATTTAACAATTTAACAATTTAACAATTTAACAATTTAACAATTTAACAATTTAACAATTTAACAATTTAACAATTTAACAATTTAACAATTTAACAATTTAACAATTTAACAATTTAACAATTTAACAATTTAACAATTTAACAATTTAACAATTTAACAATTTAACAATTTAACAATTTAACAATTTAACAATTTAACA